>NC_080084.1:13077297-13346365 GCF_949987535.1 Balaenoptera acutorostrata | reverse complement strand
AACACTTCATTTAAAATGGAAAAGACTCCATTTTGTAGATGTGAAAAGCTTACTTGCCTTACTCAAATCCTGAGTCTTTGTGGTAGACACTCCGGGCAGGAAGGACCTCAGAAGACAGTCGTGTAAATGATTTTGATTTGGTTTTAGGGACGTGGAAAGGAGGATTTTAAAACAAAGACAATACTTTTAGAAAAAAGAATAAGGGTGTTCATACTGTAACTTGAGGGCTTTGTGGCCCTAAGAAAAAGCAGTGTACATAACCGTTTATGCTCAAGGTCAGGTATTAATGGCCCTGGCTTCTTAAACCTGATATACCCCTATTTACCATGTAACCTCAGGGAAGTTCAGTAAACTGAGCCTCAGTTTTACCAATATGCAACATGGGAATAGTAATAGTGCTCCCTCTCCGGGAGGCCAAGAAGACTGAATGTAATACTGCATGTAAAGTGGTTCACCCAGCCCCTGGCCCACACCTGGTACCCACACGAGAGGTGACCATTGGGATGACTCCTGTTCATACATCCAGAATTCCTAGAAGCCTGTGGGGTGAGAGGTCACACAGTCCGGATGGAGTTGCCAAGTTTGAGCTTAAGGGGTCTACTTATTGCTGCTTAGTAAGTGTAAGGGGCTTAGAAATCAGAACAGGGCCACAGCAAGGAAAACAGCTAGGATGGATTGGGGAAATACAAAAAGAAGTTTCTTCTCTTCCTAGCTCCTAAAGACTGCTGTTGGCAAACACCCTCTTGGGCTCTTAGAGGATGCTCCACTTGATCGTTCTCTGTGACCCACCATTAGTGAAACAATCTTTATGAAGGAAGTATTTATTTTTAAGTCACTTGGTTGCTCAACCTATTTTTAGAACTCAAGCAGTCTTTTAGATTTTTTGGTCAAATTTTATTTCATCAATTTTTTCAATCACCTCTTCTAATCTAAAAGCGTTATATAACCCATAATTTATCTTTAAATCTCATAATTTCAAATTTATTTTATTTAGAAACTTTGATATCCTTTGACTGTTTTATATCTACTAGTTGCACTAGAATAGACGCTGTTTCATGATAAAATTTTATCAATCTTTTCCATCACCTCTCCTATTCCAAAAGTATTCTATCAGCCATAGTTCATTTTAATTCTAACAATTTCATATTCATTTTATTTTGAAACTTTGATATCCTTTGACTATTTATAACTACTAGTTGCATTAGAAGAAAAACTGTTTCATGAACCCAATCAATGTTGATTCAATGAATGAATGTGAAGTATATAAAGGCATAGGAAATTTGGAATTTAAAATTACTAGCTAAAGAATACATGTTGACCCCTGCAACTGAAATGTCTATCTGTGGATTGTTGAGAATGATAAAGAAGTGTCCCTATGAGGACAGTGAATGTGGTCTCATGGTGAGTGTGACCTCATGACTTTTATATAGACTCCACTGCACAGAAATACTTTCTACCTCTCTTTTTCTTAAACTTTCCCCAACCCTCCTCCTCCACTCCAACAAATATCGCTGAGAAAGTATACTCATATCATTAATACTGGTTCATTGCCAAAATAATTTCTGTTGGAGTCTTTGTAGACATTCTCAAATAGTACACTTCTTGGCAAAAATTCTGAACCAGTTGAGAAATAAGACAAAGAAGAAAGGCAGATGGGAAGCCAAAATGTCTCAGGTACTACTAACTGTACAGATATCACTAATGGCCCCCAAATCTGTTCTGTCTTTGGGAATCACATTTTTCAGGACCCCTTGAAGTTGGGAGGCTCTGTTCTCTACAGTGGGATGAGAGCGGGTGTCATATCTCCACTTGCAGACCAGGTCTATACAACCTCCCATTCATATTCCTTCATTCTCTGTTGCCCTTCTTGTGGGCAGGATGGAGATATTCAGAGATCCTAGAGGTCACGTGTTGAAGAGAGCAGAGCAGAGTGACCGCATGAAGGAGAGCCATCCACTGACCTGAACACCAGCCTTGTATCATTAGGAGACAAAGATGTAGACTACTTGTCCTTGGTCACTAGACGTTTGATGGTTCCTGTTACCGTAGCTCAGCCTAACTTCACTAATGAAAAAGCTGATTGTAAAGACCATGTCTCTTATCTATGAGAAGGTAAACTCCAGCAGAAGCAATCTTATCCACTTGGTACTTCTGCCTGGGGTTTCCCTGCGTTCTCCCCACTCCTCACCCCCATGCTGGCAGGAGCCCAGCAGAAAGCCTGCCCCAATGACCCTCCCTGGAATTACAAATGACCTCTGGAGAGCCGCTTCTGGAAAACACTTTGGAATGGTTATTTATGGAAGAGTGAGAGAAAAAGGATTGCAGAGTAGAGATATAAGGGAATGAAGAAATAAAACAAGAAGGAGTGGGAAAATAAGTTCCTTCCCTTTTAGCCTGATATCTAATGCTGATTCGCTCCCAACCCCACTTCTGCTCCGTGGACTAAATTTTGGCATCCTGTACACATGCTCTCCAGCATCAAATCTTGCCTTGCCCTGGATTAATCTTTTCCATCTCAGCCCACACAGCTGGGAGTTCTGCCGAAGCAGAAGCCTGCCAAAAATAATAGTTTTCCTAAATGTCCAACAGCAAGGGAATTGGTTTATGTATTATGAAGCATCTGGTCAATGGAGTATTATTCAATCATTAAACATGATCAACCTGAAGCCTTTGTTAACAACATGGAAAATGTCCCTGAAATAATGTTACTGAATTTTTCCTAACCTAAAAGCAAATCATAAAATTCCTTATGCAATAGGGCAACAACATAAAAAAAAAATGTACATGTGGGAATAAAGCTATGGATTAAATTTGGAGACAGAAAAGCAATTGTTGGGTTAGAGTAGTGGGATTCAACCAATGTTGTATCGGTTCATTAAAGCTATTCTATGTTTAAAGGATAAAAGAAACAGCTTTGCCGTCCCTACTCAACAAAACTACAAGGGAAAGGACTCCCACCCCTCCTTGCCTTTAGAGGAATCACCCCCGTGGACAGCAGAGGGAGCCTGACAGAGCTGGGAGACACTCCAGAAGCCCCATGGTCTGCACTGATTCCCAGTCTGAGCATAAGACCTGCTGTTGCTTCCATATGTCCTTGCTTTATTTTTAAGTCTTTTAAGATTCTAAGCATCTTGCATTCTGAAGGTGGTATTGTCTGCCTTAGTAACTCAGACACCCAAATACAAATACTCCTAGACTCCCTTTCTTCTGCTGCTCCCAGTTAATGTGACATTATTTCAAAGGGCTAATGGAAAATCTAGATCATTTGAAAAGATTAATATAACTCTGTTGACAAAGCTTGTGAAGGTGGGCTTTGTATTCCTGTCACTGTCTAAGAAGGTATTTGAAATGAAGTACACTTGTAGCTGTTTCTGTCACCTTCTTGTCATGTACCTGGAGAACGCATACATGAAAAGTATCCAGTACCAGTACGATGCAAGTTAATCCACATTGCATATATTCCCTATCTCAAAACACTTTAAATATCAGAAAGCTTAGTTTATCACCACCCTCCCCATCCCTATTCCAGCAGCTCTGTCCTCTAGGATAAAGGGAAGTGGCAGTGTGCTGTTGTCATTCGTGTTCCAAGCCCTTGGCTTGGCTTCCCTAACGTAAGATCTGTGAGGGGAACTTTCCTCAGACTGGAACCCCTGGCTCCAGGCTTTGCAGATGCTCATGGAGCTAAACGCAACTTCACACAAGGCCCTGAGATAAAAGAGAGCCCCTCGCAAGGAGCATGTTAGACAGAAGAATCCAGAGTGACAGCTGAACAAACTGTAGGTATTCTTGCTCAGGGGGAGGAAGACTGAAAAAAATGTAAGCAGCCACTGGATGAGATTAACGAACATCTGACTGGGGAATCTGGCCCCCAAACTCATTTCTCAGCTCAGTGGGGGTGGGAGCACATCACAGGCAGCTGACAGATGCGGGCAAGGCCCCAGGAGACAGTGGCGGCAGGAGCAAGGCCTGCCCAAGGCGGAGTCTTCCCCGTGGCCCCGCTCTCCACTCTGTTCACAGCTGGCCAGAGCTGGTCTGGGCCCCAGAAAGCCACTTCACCCCTTTTCCAACCTACTTTCCCACTGCCAGCCCTCTTTTCTGATCTCACTCCGTGTCAAACAGAATTGTCCAAATCACTACGCCCTTCTCCATCTTCTGCAACGCTCTCTTCTTCCCCCATATGAACACTTATCACACTTTCTAGTAATTATCTATTATGCTAGTTCTCACCAGTATGCTTTAAGTATTCCTTGAGGACAATGGCCCTTTCATACGTACCTCTATATCTGCAATGCCTAGTATGGTGCTTGGTACCTCGTAGGAGTTCACTGATCCTTTGTTGTATGAGTGTTGACTTTCTAGCATAGAGACAAGCAGAGGGCTCGCTCTCTAGTTCGGAAGGCCCACGAGGGACGAGAAGAGCTGTACTGGTCACCACTCTAACCCAGTCCCCAGCAAATCAAGCCCCCAGTCACAGTGTATTGAAAATGGAGTGTGTCTTTAAGATAATCTCTCCAGAGATGCCTGACTTCTGCACGCTCTTCGTGGATGTTTCTCCGGCAACACTGGGCGAGAGAGAGGAGGAGCTATAAAGTCGTGGACCACAAGAAATCATCCTTTTAATCACCCTCTGCTATCGTTCTGATTCTCTTTGGCCTGCCGTGGAACCCGTACAGCAAACACGGGACATCACCGTGCTCTGCAGGTAGAAACGCAACTAGGAGGCTCCGCGTCACACTGATATTGAATCAAAAAGCAACTGGTGTTACTAAATCTGAACATCTCTAGGCCAAACAAGGACGGGGACGATTTCTATCAGCTAGGATTGGTTGAGAAGATTTAACGTGAACATTTAGCCGTATCCTCCACATGACCATCACACCCCCAAGAGTTCCTTTAAAAATTTTATTGACATAGAGTTGATCATAAGACTTTTCACATTGAAATGGAAAATTCTTATTTTATATACGGAAAGGCATCATTTTCTTCTGAGTTCATGAAAATTTTGTAGTGGTAATTCTACTTTATGATTTAAGAATCTAACAAGGAAAGGCTGAGTTAATGAAATGTGAAAAGATCAAAATCCACACTGAGGAATCAAAAAAATCCTGTAGCTGACATGGGTTACCTCACATAGTTACAAAATTGTTTTTCCTTGTGATGAGAACTTCTAAGATCGACTCTCTTAGCAACTTTCAAATATGCTCTACAGTATTATTAACTTTAACAACCATGCTCTAGGTTATATTGCCATGACTTACTTATTTTAATAACTTAAAAAAATTCTCTAATCAAACTACCAAAAGAAACGTTAGAAAGACTTGAAAATTTTGTAATGAGAATTAACACCATGATTTTTGCCTCCTTCCAGGATGTTGTGTTTATGAGTTAAATTCAAACAAGCTCTCACCAAGAAAGCAAGTCTTCAGCAGTATAAGGCCACTCATATTAAAGGGGATATTTTAGGGATATTAAGTGTTTTGACTCAGTAGGAAGTTAGACAAAGAAGAAAGTAGTAAGTTATGAAAAAGTCCTGGTGCGTGAAAGGTGAATGGTCTTAAAATTCACTGGTAGACCACAAAGGAACTAAAAAGATAATCACTGTTTTATAGGAATATTGAAGTGTTTCATAGGAATATTGCAGAGCTCAGGAGAAGCAAAACAGGTTGGCAGTTAAAGGAAAAAAAAAACACATGGGCTTCAGAAGTTTATTGTGGGCTCACTTGTAGCATGACCACTTATCCTGGTTTGCATGGAACTGAGGGTTTCTCAGGATGTGGGATTTTGAGTGCTAAATCCTGGAAAATCTCAGGCTAACTGAAATGGCTAATCACCCTACTTTCTAGGTCTAGAAGTTACTAGCTGGAGGACCTCATTCCAATTACCTCCCCAAACTTCAGTTTCCTCCCCTCTAAAATGGAAAGAAGGGACCGCTATGAAAATTTTAAATGTAAGTCTAGTTCCTGGGATATTCAAATTGTATTTGGTAATCAGTTACTGATAAAAATATTCAGCAAGAAGACCAAAATCTCACCCAAACTCTATATTTGATATTGCATCCATCAAAGAAGGAACTTCTATTATCTACTATATTCTTTTTCCCGTGGACAAGTATACACTTCACATTTCAAAATGTTTATCAATTCAAGGTTGTGAAAAACTGTAAATCCTGTCAAATGCCTAGAACCTGAATATAGTCATTGATTTCTTTTAAACTTTTTTAGAAAAAAAATGATTTTATGTTGATTCCAAAGGAGAGTCAATGTTCCCTCCTTCTGAAACTCCATACACTGAGAACTCTTCAATGAGTCTGAAGCAGCCTAACATCGGAATATTCGCTTTCTTTGATAACAGTAAACTACAGACAAATCTAGACTGATGTCAAGACACAAAGACGGAGATGGGGCAGGGGCAGGACCGTGGGCCACCGGTGGTTCCATCAGATGCATGTCTGAGTTGTAAACAAAGCAAGTCCTTTGGGTCAACATGAAAGCTGTTGAGAGGTAGGGGCAGCTCAGAAAGGGCATTTCAGAAATTACATGTGGAGCATCATGGCTCCAGGGACTGCCTGGGATCAGGGACCGGCTTTAGTTCCAATAAAGCACTGAAATTGGAAACAGGAAAAAAAAAGCCTAGGGACAGAGTTGTCAGGAGGGAGCAGGTTAGTAGTGCTGGCAGCAAAGCAGGGTTGGGGTTAGGCAGGGCCTAACGTCATGGATGGAACCAGGTGGTTTCTGAAATCTGAGGTTTTCAAATGCTTTTCCTTAAAACTGTATTGAAATGCCATTAGTTATTTTTAATCAACGAATGCATTTCTGGGAGGATTTTAAAGCCCCATTTCTAGTAATTTTTCATTTTTTGTGTGGAAGGATATGTGCTTCTTAACCTCATTTCAAATGCACTTGAGAAAACAAGCTGAATGCAGAAGAAAACTCCAAGTACCTCCCTCCGCCTTACGTCATGCCTGA
Organism: Balaenoptera acutorostrata; assembly: GCF_949987535.1. Lineage (NCBI taxonomy): Eukaryota > Metazoa > Chordata > Mammalia > Artiodactyla > Balaenopteridae > Balaenoptera > Balaenoptera acutorostrata. The sequence goes on along the minus strand of NC_080084.1, from coordinate 13,339,400 downwards.
CGTGACAAACGTGAAGATGATTCATGAGAGTGGACAAATTTTTAAAAATTGTATCTTGACAATAAAATTACAAATGATCTCCATAAGAAACAAAGAGACGGCATAGCTAAAGAGACTAATGTCCTTGAACAGTGAAGTCTCTAGAAACTCAAATTCCAGGAGGTATATGCAAAAGGGAGTGCAGGGGGCAGGGTGGGGGGGGGGTGGGGGGGGAGGAGACCACATGCCAAGAAAAGAGAACGAACTGGCTTGAATCTCTAAGGATGATATTAAAGTATCTGAAACTGTCAAATAGCTGAGAAATGTCAACCATGCTAAGAGAGCAAACACACCTTTTTTTTGTTGGTGTTACATTGAAAGTAAATCAAATAACAAGAAATATATTTATCAGCCACCTGGGCTACTGATGTGGTATTGACAGATGACAGTGAGGAGAAAAGAACTCAGTTTGGATTTTGCATTAAAATGCTCTGTCAGCAAGCATGATGTTTATTCTGAAAAGGGTAGAATAAATATTGATAAATGGGTAAGGTCTAATAAAGCAGCCCCAGGCATCGCTGAAGTGGTTTGGTTCCCTGACTGTAATGAAGTGAGAGAGTGGCATGGACGGACATACGTACACTACTAAATGTAAAATAGCTAGCTAGTGGGAAGCAGTCACATAGCACAGGGAGATGAGCTCGGTGCTTTGTGACCACGGAGAGGGGTGGGATAGGGAGGGTGGGAGAGAGACGCAAGAGGGAGGAGATATAGGGATAAATGTATATGTACAGCTGATTCACTTTGTTATAAAGCAGAAACTAATGCACCATTGTAAAGCAATTATACTCCAATAAAGATGTTAAAAAAAAACCCCACATATTGTGGTATACTATTCCTCAAGAATGTACAGTATTTTGTGGAATTATGGAGACTAGATAAATGTGTTCCCACTTATCTAAAAAAGATGCAGATGGAGCTTGTCATTTAAGAACTAGTGAGCTTGATATCAAATCCACACAGGTTTCTGCAATGGAATATTAATAGGTTGAATTGTGAGCACATACAAGGGGACGTGGAGAACACTGGGAGAAACCATGGGCCCCATCAAGAACAAACCGTACCCAAGTGATTTCACACACTCACATACACACATACACACACACTCTCTCTCCCCACCCCCCACCCTATCAGATGATGAAATAAATGTTTCAGATGAATCTGAATTGCAGGAAAGCCTTTGACAAAGGCCCTCACTATATCCTTAGAGAAGAAATAGAAATGTCTAGAGAGAGAGAGACAAAGGGTAAACTCCCACTCACTGAACGACCTCACCAAAGAGAATAAATTAATGCATTTCGTCTGCATCGGGGAGGTCTTTTCAGCAATTTAATCAATAACAGATGGTACCACTTTGATCAGATGCATGAACTATATGTTGGAGGGGGGGGAATACCTAATACATTGAATAGCAGGTTCTTAATGTTGTTTTAGGGGGAAAGTACCTGGAAGTCATGTTGCTTTTTGGGAAGGAAAAAAAAAGCTAATTTAACTATTTAACTTGGTCAGTTGAGCACTATTAAATAGGTGGCCTCAGATGTAAATGTGTTAGGAAAAAATATGAGTTAAATCTTGAGAAAATCCTATCAACTTAATTTATTCAGTGAATTAAAAAGAAATCAAAGGGATTAATTTTAGAAGTGTAGTCAGGAGAATTCCAGGTTCAATTGAAACATAGTCTGAAAAGCACTGTATTGTACTGTTAAAAACAAACCAACAGGCCCAAAATGGAGTCACTTGTGCTAAGTAAGCCCTATATCACTAAAACAAAGTTTAATTAAAGTTTCAACTCTTCTAGAAATGGAATCTTAAACCAGTCAATCAGGAACCATCTTATCAGCACTAGTTAAGTAATCTGCCCGTTAGACTCCTTGCCATCTCCTAAAGGAAAGTAACCTTGTAATAACCAACCTGCTTTTTCACATAGTATAACTTCCTTGTTCCTGCTCCCTTCTGTCTATAAAAGTCTTTCATTTCGTACAGCTCCTCAGAGCTTTTTTTCTATCTGCTAGATTGGATGCTGCGGGATTTGAGTAGATTTTTGCTCAAGTAAACTCCTAAAAATTTTTAATATGACTCAGTTTATATTTTAATATGCCTCAGTTTATCTTTTAACAATACTTGGTATCAAGTTGTTTTCTGGGTTTTTTTTTAGGAGGAAGATTTTAAAGGACTTCAAAGAACCAGAAGTGTCCAGTTACAGAAAGGATGGGTTTTGTCTGCACAGCAGTAGAGAAAGGCTTATGGATTTTCACTAACAGTGTTAGTGCTGTGAGAGCGATGCTAGAATTTTGAATATGCACTTAGGCTCTGTTAAATAAATATATTAGTATGGAACTAAAGACATGATGGTACCCTTGATGCTACGCTGATTTGTTCTGTTCTGGGACTCACACACCATGAAAGGTATGGACAAACTAGAGTGTATCCAGTCGAGAATGGTCAGGTGGTGAAGAGACTCAATGAGGAGGTCATATGAGGAATGGATGAAGGAACTGGGATTGGTTAGCAGGAGAAGAGCAGTTGCAGGGAGATTGTTGCCTTCAGTGACTTGAAAGCTGCACTTAGAGAAAAGGGATCGGCACTCATTTATTGTCAAAGTGGACTGATGTACATGGGGCCGGGGGGCTGGGAAAGACTAGTGCTGAGTGAGGCCCAGAGCCAAGGTAGAAGAACCTCAAGGATGATCCCTCTCAGAACTGGCACAGGTTTGTTTTTTTTTTTGGACTTTTTGCAAAGTCCAAGGTTGCTATTTTTTTAAAGGAGGAAGATGGTGGAGCCAAGGCACAAAGTCAAAATAATCAGAGAGAACTAGGAAGCCAATGACATAGGAGACAGAAAATGGGAGTGGTGAGGACAGTGGGGCAAGTCAGAGGAATTTTAGAGCCACAAGGTGGCAGTGACTTTCCTTATGATTCCCCTGGCCGTACTCATGGACACGTCCTGCGTGTTTTAAGGGACTAAAAATAAAAACACCAATCACCCCAACTTGCCTACACTTGCGTGAGAAAGGAGTTTCATATCCATAGTCTCAGCATGTGAAACAGATGAGCAATGTTTGAAGTCTTGTCCCAAAGGGAATCAATTTCTAATTCAGAATATTATGGCAAAACCACCACCAGAACAAAACAACATCAACAAACAGAACTAAAATCTAGTAGCCAAAAGAAAAGTAAAAACTAAGATTCAGAGTCAAAATGGGAGGAGGAGCTGGGGGAGGCAATGAGCAAAGAGGATGACGTGAGCAGACAGAGAGAAGGAAGCCAAGCCCAGAAGAAAGGAATCACTGCACCAATAGCCACGGTGAGTTTTGACATAGTTTCCCCATCACTTGGAGGGAAGTGCCGTGTGCATTTAAAGGGGCCAAAGTTCTCAGGGTAGAAATTTTCCTTTCATACTTTCATATCTGAATTTGAAAAGATGCTTGTTAACCCAAACATACCTCTAATTGGTAAAATTTTGGGCAGTGTAATAAAGTGAAGGAGGAATTGGTTCATTTTTAGGCATAGTAGTCTTTTGGGCAGAGGTTGATCATTATTTTGAATGTTTGCACACATGTATATACTTACACACATGCACACACTTATATATATGTATCCACACCAAGCTTGTAAAGGACATACAGAATGGTGTCTCTATCCTGCCCTTTTCCCAGGTAGGTAGGTTTTTAGTAACCAGAGGAAGGATCTGGTTCTTAGCCTTGGAGACGATGCGGAAGTGCCTTGGCAAAAGACACACAAAGAAGAAAGCTTTTGTTCTTCTAGATCAGCTGTCCTCAAACAAGTATACAACAGAATCACCAGGGGAGCATAATAAACACACAGATCCCAGAGTCCCATCCCCACATATTTCTGATTCAACAGCTGATTTGTGTCATTATAGGCCTATAGAGAACTCTCTACTCCAGTGGTTCCCGAATGTTAGCTAATACATCAGAATCACTTGGAGGGCTTGGTGAGCACAGCTTGCTAGGCCCAATCCCCAGTTGCTGATCGGTAGGTCTAAAGTAGGACTCAAGAATTTGTATTTCTAACAAGCTCTCTGGTAATGCTCATACTGTTGGTCTGAGGACTACATTTTGAGAACCACAGCTCCCTTTAAATCGTGAACCAGCTCTCCTGATTTCTGCCTGTATGCTAGGGGACTGCATCCCTGATTCAACAAGTGTGACTCAGGGATCTGAATTTGTTACAAATCTCCCAGGTGTTTCCTATACAAGTGCTATGCTGAGAATGCCAATTTAGGCCCTGTGTTCCTTCACTACATTTATAATATTAACTTTCTGGTATAACTTGCACATACTTGTGATGCCAAAAATGGTTGTAATAGCAGAGGCCTGTCCCAGACCATCCTTACTGTCTGAAGCCCCACGGAGCTCTGACTTCCTCCCTGCCCCTGCTTGCTTGCAACTGCATAGTCCATGCGTAGACTGACCAATGAGTTTGAGGGAGAGTCCCCCAGTTCCACAGTTACTGTAAAATAACTAAATCTAACTAAAGAAACCAGTTGGAATCTCTGCTGGCATAGTCCCAACATTGATTTCAGGATTGGTCCTTGAAGGCTGGCTGGCAGGCCAGCGATCTCTGGATACCACAGAGGGGACAGCGGCGCCCAGGAAAGGACAGTCTACTAAGCTGTAGACTGACCTTCAACTTACCTAGAAGGTATCTCTTTAAAAGTCATGGGGTCTTTTCTTGCTTACATATCAGGTGGCTGGCACATATTTCCCCATTCCTCCCCTTCAAGGAATTACCCATCCAGCTGTGTGGTCCATGGCTGGGCACATGCACATCTTCCATGGTTCATTTGTGGGAAGAAAGCAGAAATCTGGTACGTTTTGGGAACTCTGTTGGGGACGCAGGGACACCAGTAATGGCAGAAGCAGCAGCTCTGGCATTAAGCAGGCACAGCTTTGGGCAATGAGCTCACTGGTGGAGAGTTGGGCCACAGGGGTGACAGCTATTAAATCAATTGGTCATCTCTAGGTATAGGCCTTCCTACACTGTCCTCTAAAGGCAAAAGGATGCTATTCCTTTTCCCTGCGTAATCTGGTTTAATCCCAGCCCGTCAACGTTCTTTACCATCTGATCCCCTTTTGGCCAATGCACATTTTCAGAATGGTGGGCTTCAAGCAAGGGATTTTATCTGAGATTGTGCTACAATCAGCACCATGATATCACCAAGCTAAGCAACCATCCTCTTTCAACCTAAAATCACAAGTTAAAGAACATTTAATAAAGTCACAAGCCCATTCAATGGTTTCATAAATTTATCTGCTCTCTCCTCCAAGAAGGATCCCAGCTCTGTCCCTTATTAGTCTTGGCTTTGGGCAAGCTGAGCTCCTTTGAGCCTTAGTCTCCTTGCCTAACAAAAACTAATGTTAGTACCTACCTCCCAGCATGGCATGAGGATTAAACGAGTTAACACACATAAAGCGCCTAGAACAGTAGCTGGCATTTAATAGCCACTCGGTAAATATAAGATATTTATTAACTTGGATTTTTCTATAAATGGCACTTCTTTCTAGAAAACTTTTCCTAAATTATTACCAGTGGTATCCAGGAAGTAGAGTTCTTGGGTGACTCAGTAAATGGCTGGCATTGATGTGGAACACAATTTCAGGCAACTCACCGATGTATCAAGCGATGCAAAGGGGAAAAATTCAGGCTGCCACATTTAGTCACTTAAATAGAATCATCTGTGCCTCCTCTCTCTCAGAGTTCTAGAAAACTGGAAAACCCCAATGACCACACACAATAAAAGGTAGAAGTGACTCAACTAAAGTCTGGGAATTCTCAAACTGAAGTCTTCCGGGAAGACCTGGATATTCCCAGCTTTCCATACTGAGGGGTTTGCCTCACATCCCTGACCTGTTTGTAGAAACTCAACTGCAGCTTTGCCCTTTCATCTACTAGCAATGCATCCTCTTGAAATTTCCACTCAGGGTCTGACATCAATCATTTACCAAGTTCCCAAGTGACACTATGATGTCATCACCAGGTATATCTAAACACGATCACGGGCATCATGATTACAGGCAGTGACTGATTTTTGACTGTGCCCAGAAATGGATGCCCCCTTTCCAATCAATACTAAGGGTAATGACTTTTTTCTCCTTTAAAATTACCAATGAGTTTCACTGAATTCTAATTGCTCAATTCCACTCTGGATCATTCTGAGAAGCTTTATTCACATAAGCATAAGTGTGAAATATCTTGGTAGAGCATTCTTGCTACATGACCTTCAAATGACTTAGCTCAAAGGACAATAGGGTGTTTACTAATAAGCCACAAGGATTGCAAATTCTTGGAGAGTTAAGTTGGATGAGAGCAACAGCCTCTTGTCTCCTCCTGGAAAATTCCTGGTGAAGTGACATCATCTGAATTTGCCCAGCCAGCTGTCTGTGGATAACTCATAGACCCTAAAGCACTGTGGGTAGTAAGCTCGTATTAAGTAATTATCTGGAACTGAGCCTATTTGAAATAGTATTTGCATCGCCACTTTCATCCATACATTTCTGTTGACGAGCATTTTCGGTTTCATCCTCTATTTTTGCACTTCATATACACATTGGAGTGGATGGCTCTGGGGGCATTAGTTATTTCGTGGGCTCAAACAAATGCTCATCCCTCATCATCTACTTGCTCATTTTGGTAGCGTAAAGCCTTGCTCGTTAAATCATTTCCCTAGCAAGAGCCTAATTTCGAGGACTAGTCACTGACTCGTGAACAATACTGCCACCCTCAGGGAGTCCTGGGAAATGCCTTTCAACGTGAAAAGTCATTCACATTGGTATGAGGCTGGGGAACCCGCAAGAAGTAAATGAAACAATATTTGTTTGAGTTGCAAGCTGGGAAAGAAAGGACTATGTTGTTGAGATGTCCCAACAATTATGAGAAGGGTATTTTAGTTGTTTTAACAAAAGCTAAATGAAAGCAGGCATTTTGTGAGAGCTTTTGGGGGTTTCCAGGAGAGTGGGATCAATGCATCCTCTCCAAATACTTGAGCAGCGACTCACAGATGAAATGTCAGCTGGTCACAGTTCCCTCATTGTGTGATACCCTCGCCTGAGATACATGCTTCACTGAGGAAGTTCCTTTTGTCACCAAGGTCACTTTGAGATTCCTCCCTCCCTCCCCGGTCTCCCTTTGTGGTTGAATGCCACCAGTGTTCTGATGACCATATGTTGTTATGTGATCAAAAGACATTTTTCACCCACTCAGTTGGGTTGCAAATTAATAGCAGCCCAGAGAAGCCCAGAAGAAAAATCTCTTTAGAGAAAAATCTTGATATTCAAATTCTGGAGGAAGGGCTCTTCGGTTTGATCTCTGAGCAGCTCAATCCTCCAAACACCCAAAGAAGGCTCTGGAGCTATAGAATGGACAAGCTTTGGGGTCAGCTCTCAGCAGGATGACTGACATCCTTTAAGCACATTGGGTCGGTTTCCATGTTGTCAGGGCCAGGCACAGCATCCGGGAAAGCAAGTCATTAACAATCCCCCTTGCCACACTCAGCTTGCTCCCCGCTCTTTCTACTGCAATGGAAAATACGAAATGTTTAGGCAAGACCGGCACTACCTATAAACGGCAGTAGGAACCTGCTTACCAGGGACCAGGGAACCCTCACATCCACCTTCAGTTCTGTGCCAGAAATTTCATTTAGGGGATGAGCTTTTATCTTTACCACTTGGTTAAATTGTTTGCAAAGATTTTGTTTATCAAACTGTAGTTGAGTAATAATAGTTCTTCCTTTTATACATCAAAGACTGATAGAAATTCCCAGCAAGTCCCTGTTCTGTTTAGCTCATGCAGTATTAGCAGAGGTAAACACATGCTCTTTTTATTTTTCAATGGAAAAACTGCCTTTATTGTGCCCCCAAAATCCAGGAACTACCAGATTCAGTTTTAGCTTGTCATGAACTCTTATCAGAATTATTCATGAAAGCAAGTTTTATGTCAGCATCAAGAGGACAGGACTCCAGAGTGCTAATGTGCTGGGAAGGGAATTTCTGAAAAGTAGAGAAGGAAGTGAGTTTTGGAAGGACTGAGGCCAAGAATAAAGGGACAGAGGACTAAAGACAAGTGTCACCTAGTTACATTCTCATTAAAGGACATTTTACACAGAGATCCTCTTAATTTCAGCTGAAATGGGTATTGAGAAAGTCACAAAAATATCAGTGCCTAGAACAGAGCCTGACACATAGCAGATAGTCAGTAAATATTTGCAGTTTGAATTAATGGTGGTGGGAAGGGAGGAGTGTGGCTTTTTCATTTTTATATTTACTGTGTGATGTTCTCTAAATTTGCCATAATCGAAAAATAATAAACTTGGTTTTTAAAAAGTAAGAAAGAAAATAACATGACGACTTAATTAGGAGAACCAGCATCCGTGCAGCAGGGCATAAGAAGATTTGCCCAAAGCAGACCTTCAGTCCCGCACAGCAATGAGCCCGGGTAACCCAGCCTGATAATCGTTGTCTTACTTTTTTTTTTTTACTATTTTTAAAATTTTATTTATTTTTTAAATTTATTTATTTTTGGCTGCGTTGGGTCTTCGTTGCTGCATGCGGGCTTTCTCTAGTTGTGGCGAGCGGGGGCTACTCTTCGTTGCGGTGCACGGGCTTCTCATTGTGGTGGCTTCTCTCGTTGTGGAGCACGGGCTCTAGGTGCACGGGCTTCAGTAGTTGTGGCATGGGGGCTCAGTAGTTGTGGCTCACGGGCTCTAGAGCGCAGTCTCAGTAGTTGTGGCGCACGGGCTTAGTTGCTCCACAGCATGTGGGATCTTCCTGGACCAGGGATAGAACCCGTGTTCCCTGCATTGGCAGGCGGATTCTTAACAACTGAGCCACCAGGCAAGTCCCTAATCGTTGTCTTTTATCATATTTTTTAACCTTTGGAAATCACTGAGGTTCTCTATGATGCAAAGCTATTAGAGAACAGAATATAATCTTATAATGCCAAATAATTAGCTTGAAATATGTCTGATACAGCGTTTTAGCTAAAGAATTAAGTGTTATTCTGGAGAATTGGAGCGTGCAGTAACGCTTAGAGTTGCAAAACAAAATGACAGAGTGGAGGGGAAAAAAGTCTCTTTCTTCCTTTATTACATTTGGCTCAGCATATATATTGAAGGCCTGATGTGTTTGCTTATCCTAATGATCACACTGAATTCCATCAGAAGGCATAATTCAAAGCCTTGCTTTTTAAACGCAACTGGCCGAGGTCTCTGTATTCAGTTATCAATGTTCAAAACCTGACAACTTTTCCTCTGTCTTTTGAGTGCTGAGCAGAATCGCCATCACACAGGTGTCCCACTCACAGGAGGGTGAAGGTAGCGATTACTTGTTGACTGACACCTGGGTCAACATGAGCACATGCAAATCACCCAAGAAAACTGAGGCCAGAGGCTCACTTAAAATAAGGCGTGGAAAGTGCTGCATAAGAGCTAGTGGTTGTGTTTATTATAAAGCCACTTGACAGATGACCATTGTGGAAGTGGGAAATGGTATCAGAAAGAGAGAAGAGGAGGGACTTGGGGCCAGCGTTATCCGAGCTTTCTTCGACAGCCCACTTTCATCCATTCATTCCATCAGTCAGCCAACAGCATTCATTCATAAATTCTGCAAATATTTATGGTACATTACGATGAGCTGGGCCCTGGGGACAGACGGATGATCATGTAGTTAGAAGGCTTTGATTATCTTCCTTCTCAGAGGTAAAGATTCCAGCTGCTATTAAGAAACCAGATATGCAGGGAGATGAGGGGGGAGGGGGAGGGATTCATTTCTGTAAATAAATTGGGGCCAGGTAGTCTTTCATAAACTCCCAACCTAGGACCTGTGCAGCTTTCCTGTATGAAAATTAGTACTAATTTTGTTTTATTCTCCAAAAGATATTATACTTAAGCTATTTCTAAAACTACTTCTTAGATTGAAAGATGAAAATGGCTACGAACCCTGCAAGACTTCCTTAGGTGCTGACGCTGCCCATCTCAACTCTTCCCTGACTCACCTGCACAAGCTCCTGTTGACGCTCCACCTGACCACGTGATAAGGAAAGAGGAAGCTGAGGCCACCTTTTGAGTAAAATGCCTTTGGACTCTTTCCAGATTGGCAAACTTGTCTTTCCCTTCTTAGGTTCACAGATGCCATTGGGAACCCATGGGGAACCCAGAAGCACTGCTCACCACTCAGCTTGTAGCCCCGGTAAATTTAGCTGCACTGTGAATGTGCCCATGACAGTGTTTGAGTTCTCCAACTCCCAGAGTTTTGTGTTTGTTTGTTTGACAGTTTATCAGCTCAAACCAAACAGTTAACAGAACTACAAACTCATCTTACTTGACTTTCTGTTACATATCTTTTTGATCTTATGCTGTTCTAAGCTGCCATTATTTCTTGTATTTATTCTTTATCCTGAAAATAGAATACCTGTTCTCCTATCCTCTCTTTTCGTGTACGGTGAAACTGTATTTGATCATGTGCAGTGGTCCAATCACCTAATATCTACAATATTGAAGAAAGTTGGAAAGCTTTTCAGATTTATAGGTGTTGGAGCGATATGATGACAGAATTTCAGAAATAGCCTCTTCCCACTTATGGGGCTCGAGATGGAATACGCTTTCAGAGATGTGACAGAGATCGACTTTTATGAGAAGACATCCCATGCTTTATGGTCTTGAAGAAGAAATGTTGCCTGAGGTGAAGACAAGGTCAGTATTTACACCAAAGAAATATGCCTGAGGGTAAATATCTCTGTGGTATTTTCTCCATTCAAGAGTGTGACTATAAAACGGTAATTGTGGGTTAGTTTCCTTTTAGCTGTATTAAGCCCAAGGACTGAGGCACAAGGAGGGAGAGGAGAGGGAAGAGAGAGGAAGGATGAGTCTCCACAAGTTCTATATATTGAAGGAAGTGGTTCATCATTGAAGGCAGTGAATTGCCCATTGATTCAACAAGTATTTATAGCATGGACTCTGTCTCAGGGCCTGGGCTGGGTTCTAGAGATAAAACAGGGAATGATGTAGAAATAGCTTCTTTTTCTCCTGAAGCTCTTGGCATAGTAAGGCAGAAAAGACATTGAAAATCATTGTAAAGGGAAGGCTTATTATGAAAAAGAAAGTTGAGGTGGCCACTATGGGAACATAGGATAATGGGTCCTGACCTAATTGGAGGGGGGAACAGACATATGGTGGAGGGGGGGGAGTAGAAACAGCCTCCTATGGAACTGAAGTTGTAACAGTGTAGCCAGGCAAAGGGTAGGTAGAGTCTGGGAGTGACAGAGAAAGAGAAGTTGAAACAGAGACCAGCATGCTGTTCTAGTCCTTTAGAGGTGTTGGTATACTGTTGTCCACAGGCCAAATGGGGCCACAGACTGTTTTTGTAAATAAAGTTTTATTGGAACCCAGCCGTGCATATTCACTTACGTATGATCTAAGGCCATTGTCACACTGCAACGCCGGAGTCGAGTTGTTACAAAAGAGACTGTGTGGCCTGGGAAACCTAAAATATTTACTACCCGGCCTTGTACTGAAAACAAGTTTGCCAACCTCTAGTCTAGAGCAAGTGATTTAGTTACATTAGTAATACCAGATGCTGTAACAAACCACTCCAAAATCTCAGCTAGTTATCTGATAAAAGTTTCTCTCTCATATCACAGCTCTTTGAGCAGCTGACCTGGGTGGCTCTTGTCCAAGTAGTGAAGCAGGAGCTCAACTTGAGGTTCTACAATCCAGCTGTGCAGATGGGGAGCAGAAAACAGAGTCAAAGATGTGAAATGCTTTAGGGGCCAGGTCTGGGAATATTGCATATCACTTCCACTCCCATCCTGTTGGTCATATGGTCCCACTGAAATCCCAGGGAAGGCTGAGAAAGGAAGTTTTCTGTGTGCTTGGGAAGAAAAGGAAATGCTTTGGGGAATACATAGCAAGCAATGTCTCTGCCACAGCCAACAAGACATATTTAAGGAACTGGAGAGACTTCCCCGGTGGCACAGTGGTTAAGACTCCACACTCCCAATGCAGGAGGCCCGGGTGCGATCCCTGGTCAGGGAACTAGATCCCACATGCATGCTGTAACTAAGAGTTCGCATGCCACAACTAAGGAGTCTGTGAGCCACACCTAAGGATCCCACCTGCCACAACTAAGACCCGGTGCAACTAAATTAATTAATTAATTAATTAATTATTTTTAAAAAGGAACTGGAAAAAAGTCCTGTGTGGTTGAATTTAGGTGGCACAAGATGAGGATGATATTTAAGCAAAGGCCAGATTGTGGAGGCCTTGTAAACCACAAAGACTTTAGATTTTAACCCAGCTCTGAATTACCGGTTGTAATACTCTGATGAGTTATGTCACACAGCTAATCTGGTTCTCTGCTTCTTCATCTGTGAAGAGAAGATGGCACTACCTACTTTACAGAATTGGGTGGACACAAAGACATAAGGTATGTAGAGCTCTTAGACTATCATACAGCTAGCATATAGTAAGCATGCAATAAATTGTAGTTATTACCATCAAAACAGAAGAAACACCCACCTCCCTTCCCCCAAACCAATCCTTCCCACCCACAGTCCCCAAACTGCAAGCAGACTTTGCTGAGTATCATCAAGCCTTATCCCATAAGAAAGATAATTGAGGGACTTCCCTGGTGACGCAGTGGTTAAGAATCCACCTGCCAATGCAGGGGACATGGGTTCGATTAGTTGCCGTGGAGCAACTAAGCTCACGTGCCATAACTACTGAGCCCATGAGCCACAACCACTGAGCCCACACACCTAGAACCTGTGCTCCACAACAAGAGAATCCACTGCAATGAGAAGCCCATGCACCGCAACAAAGAGTAGCCCCCGCTCGCCGCAACTAGAGAAGCCTCTGAGCAGCAACGAGCACCCAATGCAGCCAAAAATAAATAAATAAATAATTTTTTTAAAAAAAGAAAGATAATTGAAACACTCGGAATCATTTTTCTACCATTTCATTGGCCTCTTCATATTTGCTACCATCTTTTCAAGGACATATTAGCCTAGAGAACAATCAGGTTCCCTCGACCCAGAGTAACTATTTTGTGAACTAAAATAATTGCTTTCGAAAATCCTTCCCCCTTCCTGGATCCAGAGAAGATGTCAAATGAAGCCCAGAAAATACATGTGTGTGTGTGTGTGTGTGTGTGTGTGTGTGTGTGTGTGTACACACACACACACACACACACAACTGAATAGGGCAAGGTTGGAGTGGTAAGACCCCAGCTCCTCACATACACCTAACACCCCACACCTCTATTCCCATCCAAAGGGTATCGGCCTCAGAGTCCATCTTGGCCTTCATACTTCCTGAATCATTTTAAAGAAATGCTCCTGGCCCAAGGTCTCCATACTCTGGAGGAAGAAGAGTTTTTCCCGAGTCAAGAAAATACACTGAAAACAAGAAAGGAAAGATAGAATAATGTGGAGAAATAGCAAAAATTATTTGAAAAATAAGAGAAATGAGAAGGGATGGTACAAGCAAATATTAAAATATTTTATGGAGCTATGGCACGGTACTTACACAAGAAGAGATAGACATCAATGGAGTAAAATACAAAAGTAAGAATTTAATATTTGCAACATAATTCAATGAGGAAAAAGGAAGCTCATAAATTAAATTATAGTAGTATGTTATTATAAATTTGGAGGAAAATATACCCTCACACACACACACACACACACACACACACACACACAAACATGCACACATGCACACGCACAGGAAGCTGGAATGTGTAGTGATTAAGGTAGCAGCATCTATAGTCAGCATGCCTGGGATTAAATCCTAGATCAACAATTTATTCAGTTGTGTTATTTAATCTTGCAAATTACACAATCTCTTTGTGCTGAGTTTTCTTTGTATATTCAGTGGGGGTGATAATATTCACTTATTAATGATGAGGATTACTGAGTTAAAACATGTGAAGCACTTAGAAGAGATTCTAACACACAGTAAGCACTCAATGTATTGATATGTTAGTCATTGTGATGGGGGGAAATCATAATAAAAAATTCACTTTCATTTCCTCATATTCTACTCTACATTTATTTCATTGTGTGATATGAATACGGTTCTTAGTGATTAAATAAATGAACAAGACACAGACCTGTCTTTGGAGAGGGGAGCTTGCAATCTAATATCAGTTAGAAATGTGTCTGCTCATTCTCCTCCTTCAAAGGTGAGTTTTTGGGCACAACTGGAGTTGCCCAGCACAGCTCAAACATATTGCAGACCTAATTTCTCGTTCACATCACTGGAAATACATTCTGCTATAAATTCGTTTTGTTCTATATATATGTTGTCATTCATCATTGCAATACTGTTCTTGTGGGAAAACAGATTATGAATAGTGTAATAACTACGACTAATAATAAACAAGGCTATTTGTGTCTTGCTCTAATGGAAATAAATCAGCCAGAAGTTGCATTCCCGGCTCCACCCCCAACCCCCAAAGAGAGTTATCTATTACTGGAAAGTATCTGAAATTTTAAAAATTTGACTGCCTCTCCCCAAATCAAGACAAATTACAGCAACACTGCAGAAGATTTCCAAATATTTCAGTATCTTTGCAGAGAACATAGGATACGTCCCAATGCCTAGCTCCGTGATTCATCAAAAGTGTCTGTAGCAAGTAACACGTTGAGATATCCTCCTTCCGGCTTTGACTCTCTTTCACTTTACTTTAGTACCCTTTACGCTGTTACTTGACCAGAACCATTGTTCCCTTGGCATTAGGGAAACAACTCTTCCCCATCCTCTGAATTGTGATGGGAGATGAGCTTCTGAACCACACCACCTGTCTTTCCATCAAGTTTATGCTCTTTCTCTTGAGGACTCCAAGGTGGGATTCAGGGTAGTGGAGAAAGCAGTAAGCTAGGTTAGTGGGCTAGCGGGGAAGACCTTGCCTCTTACCCAGCTCATAATTCTCTGGGCCTTGGCATCCTTGTGCTGAAAGGAGAGGGTATGTTAGAACTCTCTTTTAAATCATTCCCAAATTTGGCACCCTGTGAAATGAACTTTCTGCATATTTTCATCCTTAGCCTGAACCTGGGTCAATCATTTGTCCAGCTATCTATCAATACTTTGGAAGACTAACCCTCACCTCAGTCCATATAGTTCTCTCTGAGTGAAAGTCTACCCAACAATTTATCTCTCCCAGCTTCAACATGGTCCTAACATCATGTTGCCTTGAGTCCCAATCTGCATGTCTTGATATCTCTCCATTCACTCTGGAACTGCTGCAACAAGATAACTGGTAACTTCCAGCTAGTCACTCAGCAACTCTTCTAGGAGTCTGTTTCCCATTTAAAAATAAAGATAATATCACCTATTCTCAATTCACAGGATTATTATGACTTGGGGAGAAAAATTGAATGAATTGTGAAAAGTGCTATATGTACAAGTGAAAATGAAATGGGAACCATTATTAGAATTACTTTCCCTAAAAGCTGAAAGGCACCTATCAGCCACATAAGGATGTATTTAATATTATTATTATTATCACAGAATTAATAACATTAAATTCTTGTTGCTCTTAGGGTTTGAAAACTTATTTTATGCTTTGACTGAGCATTGGAAATCTACAAACGCTATGGCCTGACACTGACTAAATGTGCCCTATTGCTTTCCTATACCAATCCTCTGAGTGGCTGGCCATACCTGAAGAAAATTGCCTTTGCCTTTTAATGTAATTACGCTGCACTTACAAAGTGCATGTAATATTGCTAAGGCTGACCTTGTAAATTAAACCTATCCGTTTCTCATTGCAGAAAAAAAAAACTAACCAAACAAAACATACCAAAAACATGGCATGATTCTGAGCCCAATGAAATGTTGATGGAAATCCCATCTCTCACATTTTTAGTGGTCACCTTTCACCATGCCACAAACATTTATCACTCTCTCTTTGTTTATATGCTCTTGGTTTTGTTCACAAACTTGTCACACTCTTTTCACATTATAGGATTAATTTTCCTCCTTCTTTCAACCTAGGAAGGAGTGAATTGATGCAAGCTTATCAATAAAATAATATTTGCAAGTGAATTTATATGCATCATTGAATTGCAATTGATTTAACTCTTCCTATCTCTCTCCTCTTTGCTGCCACACTCCTTCAGAAAGTATTCTGCAAGAGCTTCCCAAGTGCTTCTTGGAAAGGTGACCCAAAGGTCATCAACGACCACATAATTGACAGATTTAATGATCTCTTTATCATACCTATCCTACTTGATCTGCAATTTTTGATATGAATGACCACTCCTTCAGTCTGAAACTCTCTCCTCCCTTGGTTTTCTTAACGGGCATCCACTTGCCTAATACCCATTACACCTCACCTTCTTTGGTTTCAGCAGGCTTGCACTTTGTGGGACAAAAAAGGAATCAATGAGTCCCCCACTTACGGAGGTCAGCCCAATCTCTATATTCTATGCTAGCGATCAGTTCAGAAACCCAAGCATAATGCAACCAGGATATGGAATTCCACTGGCCAGAGAGATTGGCTCAAGAATAGGTATGTCAATCCAATGAAAGGTAACTGCAAGATTGATGGGAATTGGGAAGAGAAGTTTCCTCCTTTTTGAGATAGAACTGGAAGAAAGTCCTTGGTTGTACATGGATGGGAAATCTGAAACTGCCACAGCCGTCTTCCTAGCAGTCCAGTGATGTACCCACCACCCAGAGGAGGACATTTCTGAGACAGTCAGAAAGAAATGGAGCTGGATTTGTGACTAAAACACCTGCTCTCTGTTCTACTTACCTCTGGAGTTTTGGGATGTTATTGTCGTTAACTGAGCAGATAAGTCTACTTGATCATAATACTCATTTTGAGTTTGTTTGTTAATAGCAGCTGAAAGCATCATGACTAACACGATTTCCACAACACTGTTCCCTTCATTGTCTTCCTACCACACAAATAATTCTTTCTAACCATGTCTTATACTAGTTCCTCTCTTCCATCCATCCCTTACATATGTCTTATACTAGCTCCTCTCTTCCAGCCATCCCCCAGAGTTCTGTTCTTAGACTTTTCTTTATTCTCTTTACTCAACTCTCACTTTCTTTAATGACTCCAAAATCAATAACACCAGCCCAGACTTTTCTTCTGAGCTTAAGACACAGATTTTCAATTACTTCCTGTGTATCTTCTCTTTAAATGTTCCATCACGGGTAAGCTGAATATCTCTAACACTGCATGCAAGCTTTTCCCCTACTACCCTTTTCATGTATGTCATAGCCTAGTTATACAGCATCACCATGACTCTAACCTTCAAAACCAGAAGCTTCATTTTCCTCCTTGGTTGCTCCCTGTTTACTATCCTTCACAATCATTATAAGGTCCTGCCAATTTTAAGCTCATAAATATCTCCTCCTTCTTTGTAGGGCACACCCCCCCCATTGGCCAAGTTCATTATCTCATCATTTTCATCTGAACTTGACTTTAGCTGTCCTTTCTCCTCCAGTCCATCCTCTACAGTGCTACCAGTTATTCCTCTTAAATGTAGACTCATGTGCAAGTGTAAAGTGTCATTTCCTTGCCTAACATTATGCAATAGATTCCCATTACCTGCAGAATAAAGCTTAGAGAACTCAGCTGACTCTACAAAGCCTTCCCCAACGACGTCAGAGCTGACCTATTCAATCTGACCCTCAATCACTCCCTACAGATTAAGCCAGTCCTTGGTATCCCCCAAATAAGCACAAACCTATCTTATGCCTCTCATTTCCTTCTGCCTTGAATACTCTTCCCTTGTTTCTGAAGCAGGTGTATTCCTGCTTATCTTTCAAGGCCCAGATAAAACGTCATCCATTCTAGAAAAGTTTCCTGAATTCCCAGGCAAATTTCACTACTCCCTCATCTTTTATAACTCTAGGAATATAACATTAACACTGCAACATATACTATAATAGACTAATGTTCATTAACACATGCTACACCTCCCCTGGTTTCTTATTCCTTAAACCTCCCCTGGTTTCTTATGAACCAAGGTTTTTGGTTTTTAAATCTTTAGGAGGCACTGCATCATCTGACACATAACAGATGTTCAAAATTATTTTTCAAATGAAAAAATGAAGGGGAAAAAAGGAAAATCACGGGATTAGTGGGTTAGACATAGTGTAACTTCCCTAGATTCAGTTTCCTCATCTGTAAAATGAGACAGGTTTAGATGAACCTATGTGCTTCTTCCTGCTTTAAAACATTCCTGGACTTCATGAAAATATCACTCAGAGCAACCCAGTGATTCTTTCATGATAGAATAACCTAATATTAAATTTCACAAACTGTACTCTGGTCAATCAAGTATGAATTCAAAGATGGAAAGATTTTTTTTCTTTTTCTTAAAATGTGTTCTCCAGTTCCTGGATGAAATGTGTTAGTTCTGGAAAGAAGCCAATTCTAGGCTTGGGGAAGAGTTAAGAGCCAATAGAGACATTACTTTTAATTATATTAAAAGCATCTTATAAATTTCCCATCAGTTATAACATAATTTCTCTCCATTAATCATTGAAGGACAAGTGCTGGTAGTCTGGCCTATTGGGGCTAAAATGTGGATATAGAATATTATCCGAATCTCTTCAAGTCTTGTCAGTCTAAGAGACACAAATACACAAACATACAAGTACACACACACACACACACACACATATATACACACAAACACATATACACACAAACACACACTCATCCAAAGAAAGATAGGGTTTGAAATTAAAAAGTAGTTTGATGTAAGGAGGGGGAAAGTGGGTGAGTATACATCGATAGGACATTTGGGATAAGGGATTCAAGTCAATAATGGATGCTAATTATAGAAACTGAAGTCAGCTACACATTTCTTCTTTGGGGCCAGGCAGTGGGATAGGTAGCAGGGTCAGGCTGAAAAATCAAGTCACAAGGTCTAATTCTGGCTCTGCCATTAACACCTTCTGTGACCTCGGTTAAGTCAATTCTTCTCCAGGATCTATTCTTGGACCAGGTTAGCCGCTCAAAAATCTACCTATTTATTGCAGTGTGGTTCCTCCCAGAATTAACCTTCACTGACATTCACTCTCAATGATATGCTCTTGGTTTTTATGAAAGGCCATTACAAAAAAAACAAATAATGTAAATTATTCTGAGTGTTCTAATAATATGAATTATTTTACTTCTAATATAAGTATAAATCTATACACAGGCACTGGAGATGATATTTATTTTCTCTTTATGAAATTTCCACATGAAAAAAATTCTCATAGAATTTAACTGGAGGAAAACTGCCTCTTCTTCCTGAAACTTACCACAGCAGTTATATGTTAGTATGTTTCACATTTTTCCTGCTACCAGAATGCCCAAAGCCTCTTTTTTCTTTCTCTTTTGACTTAAACTCTAATAACAAAAATAATATAGTCTTATTATATATATATAATTCTGCAATCCAAAGTTAATCATATTAACATTTTAATACACGCCCATTAAGTTTTCTTGTGGGTAATTTTGAGATCACTCTACACATGCAATTTTGTGTGCCTCTTTTTTTGCACAATATCATGTTAGCATTTTCCCATATCGATAGCAAAATTGCTTCATGGGGTTTTTGGTTTTTGGTTTTTGGTTTTTCATTTTTAAAAATTTATTCTATGCTTATTTTAGTTTTGTTTCCAGGAAAGTATCAGTAAATTTGGTTGAATAATTCTTTTGGATATAGCTTTTTTCCCCATGTCCTTGTTAAACTTGTTATTTTCTGGGTTTTTTAAATTAAAGTATAGTTGACTTCCAATGTTGTGTTAGTTTCTGGTGTACAGCAACAGCAGTATATATGTTCTTTCTCATATTCTTTTCCAGTATAGGTTATTAAAAAATACTGAAATATAGTTCCCTGTGCTATCCAATAGGACCTTTTTGTTTATCTCTTTTATATATAGTAGTTTGTGTCTGCTAATCCCAAACTCCTGGGTGTGGACCTGCCTCTCAGCTGTACTCTTCGGCAGTCCACCTCTAGCTATCTTAGAATCAGCCTTCTCAAGTGATCTCCATTGTGTGTTGCCCCAAGCATGGACATGGATCCAGCCATGAATTCCAAAACAGAGCTGAGTTCAGGCTGTCACATACCATACAATAACCTTTGGCTGAAAGCTGGGTGAAGACATAAGGGGGTTATAACACACACACGTGTACACACACACACACACACACACCCCTTACAGAACCACCTTCCCTTTTTGCCCCCACCTCCCAAGATGCCAGCACTAGGCAACCAGCGCCTCCTCTTGGGAAATCTGGGAACCACAGGCCCCTCCTTCCAACTCAGAGACCCCAGGACCAGCTGAGCAGTGGCCCCTCCTCAGAGGTCTGACTTCCATCTCCATGGGGCTGCTCCTTTAGTGATTTAAATTTTAACTATTCCAACCTCTTCTCTGTGTGGCCTCAGCCCTAGAGGTGATAGCTGCTTCTTTTGGTTGCTACCCCCGTGAAACCCTTTAGGTCACCTAGTTAACAACTTTCGGCCTAACTGATAATTCTTTCTGTGAAATTCTCTCGGTCAAGGAACTGTTCTGGTTCTGCCTCCTGGCTGGGCCCTGGCTGAAGAACAGCAGAGCTGAGATTCAAACCCACGCAGGTAGGTGTCAGAGGCTCTGGCCCACCACCCGGTAGGGAAAAACACCAACAAAAAGTAAAGCAAGTATTTTCCTTCCGCTGTCATCACCGGCCAGTCTCTCCTCACCCGGAATCTCAGAGACGCTATTTCACCCATGAGAGAGGTAACTTCTGACCCAACTGTGGAGACCAATTCAGCGCCTCTTTGCTTCCAGTCTAACACAGGATCTGGGCCCTAACTTTGCAGAACCTACAGGGTGTTCTTCCAGAACAAAAGAAGTGTCAGCCCCCAAAGTGCAATCAAGGCTCCAGCTCTAACAGCACAAGGCAACAGTGACATTTTGAAAAGAAAGCTGTTGTTTTTCTTAGGTTTCACATACCAGGGGCCCAATTCCTTCGGGGAGCGCAAGGTCAGTGGCTGTGCTTCTCAAGAGCCTCTTCAAGGGGAAACACACTTTGAAGCACAAGATGTGATAAGTGGGACAGCCTGAAACGGGGCGGCAGAGACCTAGTCCCAACACACCCCACCCTCACTGCCCCTGAAAGCAAACACTCGTGGTCATGGCAGTTTTCCCTGGAATATTTACTCAATTCATTAAAGCTGCTTTGGCAGCAAATAACTGAAATGAAATGAATAATTCAAGCTAGCTTAAGCACGAACTTGGTTATTTGAACTCAGTGGTGTATCACAAAACCTCAGGGCAGATTTGAACGCTGCCGGACTTAGAAAGGGATGAGAAGCAGGCACTAAGAAGGCGGCTGGACTCTTTTCTCCCTCATTTTCCCTCCTGATGCTCTGATTTTTTAGGTCCATGTCATTCTCTCTCTTTTCAGCAGCTTTTCCAGCACACGTCTGCTCTTACGTGAGTAAGCCCGCTTATGGGTAAGTCCCTAGAGGGACTAAACCTCTCTCTGGGTCCTAGGTCAGGGTTCCACTCCTGTTCCAATCTACTGCTTAGGGGGTCAAGTTGATGTTTTACAAAATAGGGAGCCAAGTTCTTTATTTGGGGAGGCAGTGGGCAGGAAAGGAGCGATCAGTAATTCAGCTAGGCTCTCTCTCTGACCATGAGGTTTCTACTGCTCTTATCGTGAATATCTAGTGCTTATCTATTATTCAATTCCGTGGCAGATAATAATTTTCAGGAAAAAAAATCATTCACTAACTGTCATCAGCTGTATTCTTCCAAATGCTTAAAGAAAATTAAATTTCTAACTAATACTGGCATCCGTGATACAGCTACCTTGCTTCAAAAGTTAGGGAAGGACAAAACAGAAAGTATAACAGAAGAGGAAAGGTCTACCAAGGAATTAGGTACCCTGTGGGCATAGTAAACGTTAAGCCAGATTTATTGTTATTATAATAGGTACGATAGCATAGTCTCACAAGTAAAATACTTAATATGATTATAATGTTTATAGCACGGCATATAGCGTGCCGTTTATAATACGGCAAAGAGCTTTGGGTAAGGCGAGAGGGAGGGGGTAATGGTGATCGTGTCCTTGCTGAAAACCCCCCTAGGGGTTCGCATCGCTGAGCAAGAGGAGACCTATCCCCTGGGGGTTGTTCCTGAGGCCCAGACAAGGGCACAGGCCATTCTGAATGACTGAGTCTCCCAGCCCTGGGAGGGCGTTCTTCAGGCCAAGTTCATTCATTTCCAACCTAGGCCTCCCCAGCCGCGTCTTCTGCCTCCTAGACCTACACACCCCAGCGGGCACAGTCGGTGCCCTTGGGACGCTGTTTCGTCACCAGGCGGGACCTGGTCTGCTCAGGCGAATCTGCCTTCCTTATCATGTAACCCACCTCAGTGAGGGAACCTGGCGCTGGCTGCCCCCCTCTGGGCACCCGGGCACAGTTTGGAGCCATCTGCCCCAATGCCATTCCAGCCCAAGTAGCATCGTCTCAGATCCTCACTCGGTTCTGTCATATGACTCACCCGCTTCGCCCTGAATGAACACCTGCACGGCTCCCTTCGTCTCGGCTTCTCTCATCAGGGGCGGGAGAGGTGACAGCTGTCAGGATAAAGATGAGGTGACAAGTTAGACTGTGAGGGGTCTCCCAGTGCCTGAACGCAAGTCCCAGCCCAGTGGTTCATCCTTGTTCAGTTGGGGAGGAAGAAGGTTTCCTCCACCCTTCTTGGTGCTTCTGGTTGGATTAAATTGGATTTAATTTAAGGATTAAATTGACGCAAGGCAGATTAAAAGCTGAATGACGTGGATCGATGGGAGAGACCCAGGAAAACAGAGTAACTCACCAAAATGGCTGAAGCCCTCACCTGAAACACCGTCTTCAGCTAAAGGCAAAAGAGGCTGTTGGGGGTAGTGGTTCGGGACTTGGAAGGGGAGGAAGGCAATGCACATGGAGGTGGAAAAGCAAATGTCTGGTAGATGTTTGCAGTGGGACCCAGCGTGGACCCTGATCCCTGGGCATTTCCCCACCACACGGAGCCCACACGCTCTGCTGACGTCTCTGCTGACAGCTCTGTTCCGGGAACAGGCCCGCTATGCAAATTCTTTTAGGCAGTTAGGGAGAAGGTCAAAGTTTCTTCTGGAGTCTTTTGGCCCTTAATTGTTCCCACTCCCCTCAAAATAATCTGCATAACAAAGGGGCATTTTGAGGTGGCTACAGTTTCAAATCAGCATCTTTCCAAGTTTATAGTTAAAGAGATCAAGCTCAGACATTTTACTAGTAAGGAAAAGATGAAAAGAAAAGAAAAGAAAAGGAAGAAAGAAAGAAAGAAAGAAAGGAAGGAAGGAAGGAAGGAAGGAAGAAAGAAAAGAAAGGAAGGAAGGAAGAAAGGAAGAAAGAAAGGAAAGAAGGAAGGAAGGGAGGAAGGAAGAAAGAAAGGAAGGAAGAAAGGAAGAAAGGAAGGAAGGAAGGAAGGAAGAAAGAAAGAAAGGAAGGAAGGAAGAAAATTAAATTATACGATATATATGTATCATATATATTTATATATCATATATTATATATGTATATATGATACAAATATGTATATAATATATATGTGTCATATATTAAGTATACATATGATGTACATACATACACATTTACATATATTTGTGTGTGGGTAGGTGTGAGTACTGTTTCAAGAGGTCTGTAAAATTCTGTTGTTATGAACTATATTGTCCCCAAGGAAAGAGCCACCCCTATCCACTTTCAAGCCAACATCACAGGATTACATGAGTGAAAGCCTAGGGCCTCACACCAAAAGAAGCAAAAAAAGACAGAATGGTCAACTTATATCATAATAATAACAGTAATTACTTCCATTTGTGAATTTTTACTGAACACCAGACACTCTGCTCAGGGTCTTATTCAATTCTTTCCTTTACTCCTCACTAGAATCCTAGGAGTTAATTCTACTAGTGTCTGCATTTTATAAAAGAGGAAATGAAAATTTAAAGATCAAATTACTTGCAGGGTCACAGAGCTAGTAGGAGGGAGGCTTCCAACTTCTCCCTTGCTGTGAGTAAGATGCCTGTCTTCTTCCTCCGTTTATACCAAGTTTGACCCACCAATCGGGGGCATCCTGAATAAGCCCGGCACCTAGCATCTCCTTCACGGACGTCATGTCCCTGACATCTTGAAACGGTGGGCAGATGTGGCAGGCTGCCCATCATGCCTCTAGCATCCCATCCACTTGTGACATGTCAACGGAAAGAAAAAGGCACAATGTAAAAATTGTGAGTTAAACTTTATTCAGGGACCTTACTGAGGACTACAGCCCAGAAGACAGTCTCTCTGATAGCTGGGAGGAACAGCTTCAAAGACGTAAAGGAGCCAGGAGATTATGAACCTTTTTTGCTAGGAAAAACATGTAGTCAAGCATCAATAGATTACTGCTATTACTATTTCCCATTCTATATATGGAAAGATGCAACAACCTGGGGTCATATGAAAATTTTCCTTAGATATGCATCTTAACTATCTAAGGGCCAGTATGTCCAAAGCACAGAATGTTCCCTGGTTTTCTCCATCCTGAATTCCCCTCAGGGTGCACTGTCAGTGAGCGACTGCAGTGGCTAATGGCTTGGTCCTTGAAGAACTGGAATGGCAGGCAACATTTTTTCTTTATAGACAGATGTGTCCTCACTCTCTGTCTGTGACCTTCCTCATCCATTTGTACCATGTTAGGGAGAGAAAAGGACATGAGCGAGAGGGTAAGATGGAGCACGAACACCTCTCTAATAACCCCCCACAAAACTGAGGTATTGCAGTGAACCCAGTGGCTGTTCAAACTCCAAAGCGCTCTACTTGACACGTTTTCAGTGTCCTCATTTTACAAAGAGCTGAGCAATTCTATTAATGAGATTAGCTTTGTCTAAACATTAATTAACCTCCAAGAATAGGAACACATGATAAAAGTGAATCCTCTTAAACCTTTGAGAACCAGATTCCTATCACTCCATTAAAAAGAGATTTATGCCGACATTGACACTGGCCCTGTGAGAAACGCACAGACACAGTCTCAAAATCCTCAACTAATAAGGCAGCTCACTTCCCTTTGGGGAGCACCCAAGGTCACATTTTTAAAATTTATTTTTTATTGAAATAACATCAGTTTAGAACATTATATAAGCTTCATGTGCACAACATTATATTTCTACTTCTGTGTACACTACAGCAAGCTCCCCACCAAAAGTTGCATTTCCATCTGTTGGTTACAACTTTAAATATTTTCCCAGCATCGTTTTTTCCTGCTTTTCTGTCTTATTACCTTTGAGTCACTGCAGGGGAATAAATCCATAACTTAGTAAGTAGATCTTTTAAAATTTCATTTAGAAACTCCTTAGTTTGGCTTTTTTGGAATTTTTACTAAATTCAAGTATATTTGAGTTCATTAGTACTTGTTTTATTATTGTTTAATTGGATCTATATTTATCCACATTCAAGTTTTTAGAATACTAAGAAGTGGCCTCATGTTTATTAAGAGGATACAAAATAAAATTATAAAAATCTTCAGCATTTTTAAACATTTTACCACCAAGGATATAATAGAAGAATCTCGATTTCCTAGCCTGTGTGAGGAATGGCCCTTCTGTTCATTTCCTTTGAGACTTAAATGACACAATGTGTTACTTCACCCTGGAAAATCGTGAATGATACATGGCAAAGTGTGTGATGAGTGTACTTTCTCAACCTATATTGTCCTGTGAGGTTCTTTGCTCAAAAAATTGCACTGAATGGGATGCATTCTTCTGTGAAGGACTCATAAACAGAACGATTTCCCAACAATATTGAATCGCCAAAGGGTGAAAACCTGATTATATTCTGATCACAGAAAATAAGTAATGGTTCCTTTTCTGTAAGTGAATGGAGATAAAATGGCTAAAATGTCATCAAACAGCCCTGATCGTTCTCCTTTTATGAAAGCAAAGTAAGAAAGATCAGAGGATAACTTAGAATTTTCCAGAAAGTGAGGAAAGGATGACGGGTTAAAGAAGAAAGAACCCCCAGAAAAAATTATTATAATAATGGGAGAGGCCATGAAAACATCACATGGACATATACAAACACAAAATAATTTGTTTATATCACAGAACAATCAATATTACTGCCTGGAAAATTGATGGTAACCAGATCCTGAACAAATATCATAGAATATTTGGAAAAAAGAGAGAAAACGTGTTAGGCACCAATTGGAGGAAGAGACATTCTAGGAGGGAGGAATAGCAATAAACTGAAACTTTACTGTTTCAAAATCATTTTCTTATTATCTCTTTTATGCTCCAAAAGAGCTATGAAACAGAGAGTTGATTTATTCACTCATCTTGTTGAAGAATGGATTCCAGAGGCTTAGTATGGTGTGTAACGTATGACAAAGCTATTGAGGAAAGAGGGAGATAAAAGAAGAAATAAAGCCAGGGCAGATGCTATGTGAAGCTAGGGATAATAAAGCTATTATGATTATTGCTCTGTGACCTAGGAGAGGGTCAAAGGCGTCCTACATCAACGGTAAAAAGTGGTAGATCCTAGATTAGGTCATTTAACTAGTGTTCTTTCTCTTAAAAGAATCGACAATTACCAATGAGGGAGACCCTAACAGTAACAGATAAAATAGTCTGCAAGTTCTCTTAAAGGAATTTAGATTTTTGCAGATTTACTTCTGTATGCTTTTCCTACCACCACCTGAATTACGGTCATTGCACAAAAGTCACATCGCACAAAAGTCACTCTAAGTCCATGTAAAGTTGTCTTATGAAAGAACCTCGTGAAACCGGATTGGTCTAACAGGCTCTCACCTCTGCCTCCATTCTTCTGTGTGTTTCTCCCAGCCTATAGAGTATTTTTGTGCCCTCTCATGAACACAGATGACTCTGTGTAATCCTCCTTGGTGATCTGGTAGCTTTGAGAGCTGTTGCTACTGGGCAAGTCTGGGAAGTAAGCTGGGTGTGGGGTTTGTGATCACGACAAGGAGAGGTGGTAATAATGATACATAAGGAGGCAGCCTGCTAGAGGGGTTAAGAGTGAAGGGCGTGGAATCAGAAGGCTGTATACAAGCCCTGCTTTGCCGTTTAGCGTATGATCCTGGGCAAGTTACTTTTCCCCTCTGCTAGTCTCCTCTTCACGTGTAAAACTGAAAAAATAGCAATAGCTGCCTCATTCAGCAGATATGAGCATTAAAAGAGATAATACATGAAAGCATTTGGAAGAGGGCTTGCTACATAGTAAGCGCTGAAAAGAAGGCTCTATTATTATCGTATAAGTGCTGGAAGTGACTTTCTCTGAAAAAGGGAATTTAAACTGCTTCCCTGGTCCCCTCACCCGATAATTTACAGTAACAATATGGAGGCTGGGCAGGTGGAGACCCTTGTGTTGGAGAGGCGTCTGCCGCTCATCCAGCCCTTCCTGGTGACTAGCAAGGCGGGCGGGCAGCATTTCTCAGAGAATACCGGAAAGAAAAAAAACTTTCTAAAGAAATCGACTGGTTAAAACTTAGCACTCAAAGGCTCCACTTTGAACACAGGTAAAAGCAAAAGCCAAAAGGATCGAGTTTAAAGCACTGACTACAACCAGTAAAGAGGAGCAAAGAGCTTTTTTAAAGAGACTACTCGGCCTGCCCAATATAGTTTCTTCAAAGGAGAAGGCTCAATCAGGACCCGCAAGCTCTTCACACAGCGCCCTCTGCTGAAGCCACAAGCACGGGATTCACCTTCCAGAAAGGACCACAGAGAGTTGACAGGCAAGAGATGGAGGAGGAGGGCGCCAGTGATTCCTCTTCCTACTATAATCCACCTCCCTTCTCTTCTCTCAGCCACGCAACTTCTCAGAAGTCATCTCTGTGTGAAAGCTAAATTATAATGTATTGTACAGTATTATTATTATTTTAAGAGCTATTTTATTACTGTTTTAAGCTCTTTGACATTACCCTATCTAGACTTCTTTATTTACCTGTATATTTGAATATATAGAAATAATGGGAATTCCCTGGCAGTCCAGTGGTTAGGACTCCGCACTTTCACTGCTGAGGGAATGGGTTCAATCCCTGGTTGGGAAACTAAGGTCCTGCAAGCCCCACGGTGCGGCCAAAAAAAAAAAAAAATAAGAATATACAGTAACAAGGACTTTGGAAAATGCACTTGCCTCCAGGTGAATTTTCAGTCCCCTAATCGTTTTGCTGTAGATTTTTCAACCGTGGATTATCCAACAACAAGTTTTAAAATTCTGACTCAGATGGTTGAGGAGGAATTTATGTGGTTTATAAACCACATAAGAAATGTGGTATTTCTTTTTTTTATGTGCATTCTTATTTTTTATTTTTTTTTATTATTTGTTTTTTTAACATCTTTATTGGAGTATAATTGCCTTACAATGGTGTGTTAGTTTCTGCTGTATAACAAAGTGAATCAGCTATACGTATACATATATCCCCATATCTCCCCCCTCTTGCATCTCCCTCCCACCCTCCCTATCCCACCCCTCTAGGTGGACACAAAGCATCGAGCTGATCTCCCTGTGCTATGCAGCTGCTTCCCACTAGCTATCTATTTTACATTTGGTAGTGTATATATGTCAATACTACTCTCTCACTTTGTCCCAGCTTACCTTTCCCCCTCCCCGTGTCCCCAAGTCCATTCTCTACATTTCCGTCTTTATTCCTGTCCTGGCCTTAGGTTCATCAGAACCTTTTTTTTTTTTTTTTAGATTCCATATACATGTGTTAGCATACAGTATTTGCTTTTCTCTTTCTGACTTACTTCACTCTGTATGACAGACTCTAGGTCCATCCACCTCACTACAAATAACTCAATTTCATTTCTCTTTATGGCTGAGTAATATTCCATTGTATATATGTGTCACATCTTCTTTATCCATTCATCTGTCGATGGACACTTAGGTTGCTTCCATGTCCTGGCTATTGTAAATAGTGCTGCAATGAACATTGTGGTACATGACTCTTTTTGAATTACAGTTTTCTCAGGGTATATGCCCAGTAGTGGGATTGCTGGGTCATATAGTAGTTCTATTTTTAGTTTTTTAAGGAACCTCCATACTCTTCTCCATAGTGGCTCTATCAATTTACATTCCCACCAACACTGCAAGAGGGTTCCCTTTTCTCCACATCCTCTCCAGCATTTATTGTTTGTAGATTTTTGGATGATGGCCATTCTGACCGGTGTGAGATGATAGCTCATTGTAGTTTAGATTTGCATTTCTCTAATGATTAATGATGTTGAGCATTCTTTCATGTGTTTGTTGGCAATCTGTATATCTTCTTTGGAGAAATGTCTATTTAGGTCTTCTGCCCATTTTTGGATTGGGTTTTTCGTTTTTTTGATATTGAGCTGCATGAGCTGCTTGTATATTTTGGAGTTTAATCCTTTGTCAGTTGCTTCGTTTGCAAATGTTTTCTCCCATTCTGAGGGTTGTCTTTTCATCTCGTTTATGGTTTCCTTTGCTGTGCAAAAGCTTTTAAGTTTCATTAGGTCCCATTTGTTTATTTTTATTTTTATTTCCATTTCTCTAGGAGGTGGGTCAAAAACAATCTTATTGTGATTTATGTCAAGGAGTGTTCTTCCTATGTTTTCCTCTAAGAGTTTGATAGTGTCTGGCCTTACATTTAGGTCTTTAATCCATTTTGAGTTTATTTTTGTGTATGGTGTTAGGAAGTGTTCTAATTTCATTCTTTTCCATGTAGCTGTCCAGTTTTCCCAGCACCACTTATTGAAGAGGCTGTCTTTTCTCCATTGTATATTCTTGCCTCCTTTATCAAAAATAAGGTGACCATATGTGCGTGGGTTTATCTCTGGGCTTTCTATCCTGTTCCATTGATCTAGATTTCTGTTTTTGTGCCAGTACCATACTGTCTTGATTATTGTAGCTTTGTAGTATAGTCTGAAGTCTGGGAGCCTGATTCCTCCAGCTCCGTTTTTCTTTCTCAAGATTGCTTTGGCTATTCGGGGTCTTCTGTGTTTCCATACAAATTGTGAAATTTTTTGTTCTAGTTCTGTGAAAAATGCTATTGGTAGTTTGATAGGGATTGCATTGAATCTGCAGATTGCTTTGGGTAGTACAGTCATTTTCACAATGTTGATTCTTCCAATCCAAGAACATGGTATATCTCTCCATCTGTTTGTATCATCTTTAATTTCTTTCATCAGTGTCTTACAGTTTTGTGCATACAGGTCTTTTGTCTCCTTAGGTAGGTTTATCCCTAGGTATTTTATTCTTTTTGTTGCAGTGGTAAATGGGAGCATTTCCTTAATTTCTCTTTCAGATTTTTCATCATTAGCGTATAGGAATGCAAGAGATTTCTGTGCATTAATTTTGTATCCTGCTACTTTATCAAATTCGTTGATTAGTTCTAGTAGTTTTCTGGTACCGTCTTTAGGACTCTCTATGTATAGTATCATGTCATCTACAAAAAATGACAGCTTTACTTCTTCTTTTCTGGTTTGGATTCCTTTTATTTCTTTTTCTTCTCTGATTGCTGTGGCTAGGACTTCCAAACCTATGTTGAATAAGAGTGGTGAAAGTGGACATCTTTGTCTTGTTCCTGATTTTAGAGGAAATGGTTTCAGTTTTTCACCATTGAGAATGATGTTGGCTGTGGGTTTGTCATATATGGCCTTTATTATGTTGAGGAAAGTTCTCTCTATGCCTACTTTCTGAAGAGTTTTTATCATAAATTGGTGTTGAATTTTGTCGAAAGCTTTTTCTGCATCTACTGAGATTACCATATGGTTTTTATCCTTCAGTTTGTTAATATGGTGTATCTCATTGATTGATTTCCGTATATTGAAGAATCCTTGCATTCCTGGGATAAACCTCACTTGATCATGGTGTATGATCCTTTTAATGTGCTGTTGGATGCTGTTTGCTAGTATTTTGTTGAGGATCTTTGCATCTATGTTCATCAGTGATATTGGTCTGTAGTTTTCTTTTTTTGTGGCATCTTTCTCTGGTTTTGGTATCAGGGTGATGGGGGCCTTGTAAAATGAATTTGGGAGTGTTCCTCCCTTGCTATATTTTGGAAGAGTTTGAGAAGGATAGATGTTAGCTCTTCTCTAAATGTTTGATAGAATTCGCCTGTGAAGCCATCTGGTCCTGGGCTTTTGTTTGTTGGAAGATTTTTAATCACAGTTTTAATTTCAGTGCTTGTGATTGGTCTATTTATATTTTCTATTCCTTCCTATTTCAGTCTCGGAAGGTTGTGCTTTTCTAAGAATGTGTCCATTTCTTCCAGGTTGTCTGTTTTATTGGCATAGAGTTGCTTGTAGTAATCTCTCATGATTCTTTGTATTTCTGCAGTGTCCATTGTTACTTCTCCTTTTTCATTTCTAATTCTGTTGATTTGAATCTTCTCCCTTTTATTCTTGATGAGTCTGGCTAGTGGTTTATCAATTTTGTTTATCTTCTCAAAGAACCGGCTTTTAGTTTTATTGATCTTTGCTATTGTTTCCTTCATTTCTTTTTCATTTATTTCTGATCTGATCTTTATGATTTCTTTCCTTCTGCTGACTTTGGGGGTTTTTGTTCTTCTTTCTCTAATTGCTTTAGGTGTAAGGTTAGATTGTTTATTTGAGATGTTTCTTGTTTCTTGAGGTAGGATTGTATTGGTATCAACTTCCCTCTTAGAACTACTTTTACTGTATCTCATAGGTTTTGGGACATCGTGTTTTCATTGTCATTTGTTTCTAGGTATTTTTTGATTTCCTCTTTGATTTCTTCAGTGATCACTTGGTTATTTAGTAGCATATTGGTTAGCCTCCATATGTTTGTATTTTTTTTTTTTTTATAAATAGGTATTTTTTATAGTGGGTAATGTGGAGACTTCAGATGAAATAGATTGAGAAACTGATTGGAAATTGAATGCAAACTAAGACCCCTTGACTGTTACTGAAATGAATAGCCCAGTTTTGATTTTTTTTTTTTTAAAGAAATTCACGTTCTTTTATTTATTTATTTATGACTGTGTTGAGTCTTCGTTTCTGTGTGAGGGCTTTCTCCAGTTGCGGCGAGTGGGGACCACTCTTCATCGCGGTGCGTGGGCCTCTCACTGTCGCGGCCTCTCTTGTTGCGGAGCACAGGCTCCAGACGTGCAGGCTCAGTAATTGTGGCTCACGGGCCCAGTTGCTCCGTGGCATGTGGGATCTTCCCAGACCGGGGCTCGAACCCGTGTCCCCTGCATTGGCAGGCAGATTCTCAACCACTGCGCCACCAGGGAAGCCCTGTTTGTATTTTTTACAGTTTTTTTTCTGTAATTGATATCTAGTCTCATAGCGTTGTGGTTGGAAAAGATACTTGATATGATTTCAATTTTCTTAAATTTACCAAGGCTTGATTTGTGACCTGAAATATGATCTATCCTGCAGAATGTCCCAAGAGCACTTGAGAAGAAAGTGTGTTCTGTTGTTTCTGGATGGAATGTCCTATAAATATCAATTAAGCCCATCTTGTTTAATGTATCATTTAAAGCTTGTGTTTCCTTATTTATTTTCATTTTGGATGATCTGTTCATTGGTGAAAGTGGGGTGTTAAAGTCCCCTACTATTATTGTGTTACTGTCAATTTCCCCTTTTATGGCTGTTAGCATTTGCCTTATGTATTGAGGTGCTCCTATGTTGGGTATATAAATATTTACAATTGTTATATCTTCTACTTGAATTCATCCCTTGATCATTATGTAGTATCCTTCTTTGTCTCTTGTAATAGTCTTTATTTTAAAGCCTATTTTGTCTGATATGAGAATTGCTACTCCAGCTTTCTTTTGATTTCCATTTGCATGGAATATCTTTTTCCATCCCCTCACTTTCAGTCTGTATGTGTCCCTAGGTCTAAAGTGGGTCTCTTGTAGACAGCATATATATGGGTCTTGTTTTTGTATCCATTCAGCCAGTCTACGTCTTTTGGTTGGAGCATTTAATCCATATACATTTAAGGTAGTTATCGATATGTATGTTCCTATTACCATTTTCTTAATTGTTTTGGGTTTGTTATTGTAGGTCTTTTCCTTCTCTTGTGTCTCCTGCCTAGAGAAGTTCCTTTAGCATTTGTTGTAAAGCTGGTTTGGTGGTGCTGAATTCTCTTAAGTTTTGCTTGTTTGTAAAAGTTTTAATTTCTCCCTTGAATCTGAATGAGATTCTTGCTGGGTAGAGTAATCCTGGTTTTAGGTTTTTCCTTTTCATCACTTTAAATATGTCCTGCCACTCTCTTCTGGCTTGCAGAGTTTCTGCTGAAAGATCAGCTGTTAACCTTATGGGGATTCCCGTGTATGTTAGTGGTTGCTTTTCCCTTGTTGCTTTTTATATTTTTTCTTTGTATTTAATTTTTGATAGTTTGATCAATATGTGTCTTGGCTTGCTTCTCCTTGGATTTATCCTGTATGGGACTCTGCACTTCCTGGACTTGATTGACTATTTCCTTTCCCATGTTAGGGAAGTGTTCAACTATAATCTCTTCAAATATTTTCTCAGACCCTTTCTTTTTCTCTTTTTCTTCTGGGACCTCTATAATTCGAATGTTGGTGTGTTTAATGTTGTCCCAGAGGTCTCTGAGACTGTGCTCAATTCTTTTCATTCTTTTTTCTTTATTCTGCTCTGTGGTAGTTATTTCTACTATTTTATCTTCCAGGTCACTTATCCGTTCTTCTACCTCAGTTATTCTGCTATTGATTCCTTCTAGAGAATTTTAATTTCATTAATTGTATTGCTCATTATTGTTTGTTTGCTCTTTCATTCTTCTAGGTCCTTGTTAAGCATTTCTTGTAGTTTCTCTATTCTATTTCCCAGATTTTGTATCATCTTTACTATCATTACTCTGAATTCTTTTTCAGGTAGACTGCCTATTTCTTTTTCATCTGTTTGGTCTGGTGGGGTTCTACCTTGATCCTTCATCTGCTGCGTATTTCTCTGTCTTCTCATCTTGCTTAACTTACTGTGTTTGGGATCTCCTTTTCTCAGGCTGCAGGTTTGTAGTTCCCATTCTTTTTGGTGTCTGCCCCCAGTGGGTGAGGTTGGTTCAGTGGCTTGTGTAGGCTTCCTGGTGGAGGGGACTGGTGCCTGTGTTCTGGTGGGTGGGGCTGGATCTTGTCTTTCTGGTGGGCAGGGCTGTGTCCAGTGGTGCGTTTTGGGGTGTCTGTGAACTTAGTATGATTTTAGGCAGCCTCTCTGCTAATGGGTGGGGTTGTGTTCCTGTCTTGCTAGTTGTTTGGCATGGGACTTCCAGCACTGGATCTTGCTGGCCATTGGGTGGAGCTGGGTCTTAGTGTTGAGATGGAGATCTCTGGGAGGGCTCTCGCTGATTGATATTACGTGTGGCTGGGAAGTCTCTGGTGGTCCAATGTCCTGAACTCGGCTCTCTCACCTCAGAGGCTCAGGCCTGACACCAGGCTGGAGCACCAAGACCCTGTCAGCCACACGGCTCAGAAGAAAAGGGAGAAAAAAAAGAAAGAAAAAAAGTTTTTGAATTAAAAAAGAAATTAAATAA
Source organism: Balaenoptera acutorostrata (assembly GCF_949987535.1). Taxonomy (NCBI): domain Eukaryota; kingdom Metazoa; phylum Chordata; class Mammalia; order Artiodactyla; family Balaenopteridae; genus Balaenoptera; species Balaenoptera acutorostrata. The sequence continues at coordinate 13,304,847 of NC_080084.1, read as the reverse complement.
AATAAGATAATTACAATATAAACATTTTAAAAATATTAAAATAAAAAAGTAATTTAAAAAAAGAAGAGAGCAACCAAACCAATAAACAAATCCACCAATGATAACAAGCGCTAATAACTATACTAAGATAAACATAAAAATCAGAAACAAGTCAGTCGCAGACAGCAAATCCCAAGTCTACAGTTGCTCCTAAAGTCCACCACCTCAATTTTGGGTTGATTCATTGTCTATTCAGGTATTCCACAGATGCAGGGTACATCAAGTTGATTGTGGAGATTTAATCCGCTGCTCCTGAGGCTGCTGAGAGAGATTTCCCTTTCTCTTCTTTGTTCGAACAGCTCCTGGGTTTCAGTTTTGGTTTTGGCCCCACCTCTGCATGTAGGTTGCCCTCAGGCTACTGTTCCTGCCCAGACAGGACAGGGTTAAAGCAGCGGCTGACGAGGGGGCTCTTGCTCACTCAGGCCGGCGGGAGGGAGAGGTACGGTAGTTATAATTGGAATGAGGGGCGAGCCTGCGGGCGGCAGAGGCCTGCATGACGTTGCAATAGCCTGAGGCGCGCCGTGTGTTCTCCTGCAGAAGTTGTCCCTGGATCATGGGACCCTGGCAGTGGCGGGCTGCACAGGCTCCTGGTGGGGGGGCGGGGTGTGGATAGTGACCTGTGCTTGCACAGGATTCTTGGTGGCTGCAGCAGCAGCATTAGTGGTTCATGCCCATCTCTGGGCTCCAAGCTGATAGCCGTGACTCGAGCCCCTCTCTGGAGCTCAGTTAGGCAGTGCTCTGAATCCCCTCTCCTCTTGCACACCGAAACAATGGTCTCTTGCCTCTTAAGCATGTCCAGAGTTATTCCCGGACTCCCTCCCAGCTAGCTGTGGCGCACTAGCTCCCTTCAGATTGTGTTCATGCAGCCAACCCCAGTCCTCTCCCTGGGATCTGACTTCTGAAGCCCGAGCCTCAGCTCCCAACCCCTGCCCACCCCAGAGGGTGAGCAGACAAGCCTCTCAGGCTGGTGAGTGCTGGTCGACAACGATCCTCTGTGTGGGAATCTCTCTGCTTTGCCCTCTGCACCCCTGTTGCTGTGCTCTCCTCCATGGTTCTGAAGCTTCCTCCCTGCCCAACCCCAGTCTCTGCCAGTGAAGGGGCTTCCTAGTGTGTGGAAACTTTTCCTCCTTCACAGTTCCCTCCCAGCGGTGCAGGTCCCATCCCTATTCTTTTGTCTCTGTTTTTTCTTTTTCCTTTTGCCCTACCCAGGTATGTGGGGCTTTTCTTACCTTTTGGGAAGTCTGAGGTCTTCTGCCAGCGTTCATTAGGTGTTCTGTAGGAGTTGTTCCACGTGTAGATGTATTTCTGATGTATTTGTGGGGAGGAAGGTGATCTCCACATCTTACTCCTCCGCCATCTTGAAGGTCCCCTTATGTATTACTTTCTTAGGTCAGGGAGGAAGCCAACTGGAAGATAACTCCATGCTGTTGGTTAGCTGACAGTCTCCATGCTTTTGATTTAAAACAGAAAGATAGCAAAGATGAAGCCCAACCCTGTAGAGATTGGTTTGTATTTTTCCTCTAGAAGAAAGAATAGCAGATGCTTTCCTAAGTAGTTTAGAGCAGGGTGTGCATGCACCCCCCTCCACAGGTTGTGAGCCAGGCTGCCAGACCTGGGTGAAGGGTCTAAAAGCCCAGAAGGTTGTTCTACCCAGATCGTGGTCTCAGCACAAGATTATAGGAGCAGGGGTGATGAAACTAAAGAAATTGCTGTCCATAGCATCCATTTTCATTACTTTTAACAAAAAGCTTTTAAAAATCTAGAAGACTAAGGCATGAGATATGTTAGGATGCATTCAGCCCCAGAAATATACTAAAGCCTATACATTATACAGAAGCCTGCTTATACAATTTTACTAAGTCCAGAAAGTAAATGAAACTTGATCATCACTCCTGTTTTCTCTAGAGAGAATTAGACTGGGTTTTTCTGATAACATCCACCCTTCTGATATTACTTTATATCTTTTTTTTTTTTAATGAGGATCTTGAATCAGATGCGTATGTTTTTGATTGATTGATTGATTGATTGATTTTGGCTGTGTTGGGTCTTCGTTTCTGTGCGAGGGCTTTCTCCAGTTGTGGCAAGCGGGGGCCACTCTTCATCGCGATGCGCGGGCCTCTCACCGTCGCGGCCTCTCTCGTTGCGGAGCACAGGCTCCAGACGCGCAGGCTCAGCAGTTGTGGCTCACGGGCCCAGCCGCTCCGCGGCATGTGGGATCTTCCCAGGCCAGGGCTCGAACCCGTGTCCCCTGCATTAGCAGGCAGATTCTCAACCACTGCGCCACCAGGGAAGCCCTACTTTATATCTTATATTCATAGTCAAGCTCTCTGGAAATTGTGATGGAGAGGTTCTGGTTTATCAGGTTTACCGCCCAGAGAGGTAGATGGTGAGCAAACAGCCTATCCTCATCATGCTGTCATCAGCATTTTTCACCCGGGATCTCTTTTCTTTTTAATTTTTTTTCCTCTCTTATTTAGAGGCTATGAAGGTTCCAAACTTGGAAATAAAGTTTAATATGACAGACCTGCAGGTAGAACATTTGGAGAGCTTTTTCATTTCACATGTGATCAGTTAGGGAGCTGTTCATCTACTTCTATAATCCACCAGGCTGCAGCCAGGATGCTTCCTTCTCAGAATGACATCTTTTCAGGTCTTCAAATTCTAATATGGCCATGTGCCATTGTCTCCTCTCTCTCTCGTCCTCTCTCTCCCTCTCTCTCTCTAAGAGCTAGTTAAGCATTCACTAGAAGTGTAATAAAGGAGATGAATACCAGCCCATTTTAATCACTGATGCCCAGCTCTGGCTCAGCTTTTGAAAAACCACCTCCTTCCTTCTCCTTTGCCAACAGCCCCACCCGACCAGCATTTGACTCATTTCAAACAAATAGATGGCAAATTTCATTCCATTAAAAAAAGTAAAAAAGGAAACAGTCACTTATTGTCCTTAAAGCTTCTGGCTTTGCTGCCTGTGAAATCCCATCACTGTCTAGAATCCATTTGCTTTCCCATGTTCCTAGATTATTCCAAATCTTCTCTTATCTACTGAAATCCACAACTCTGCCACCATCCTTACTCCCAGCTGATGACATTACTTCCTACTTCACTCAGAAGTGACATTCCACAGACTCTCACAGCATATCTCCTGCCTTCCCACCTGTTAGTGGATCAACTTGTAAGTTCCTGTCTAAAGCCACACCCTCCACATGGGTACCAGGTCCCATGTCCCCCATCTGCTCCAGAACTTCACTCCTGAATTCTCCTTTCTCTTCAATGTCATCTATTTTTAGTCTCTACTGGATTATTCCCATCAGCATACTAACATGCAAGTCCTTCTCTCATCTTGGAAAAGAAAAGGAAAAGGAAGGCTGACTCCACTTACCCCACCAACTTATACCTAATTCCTTTGCTCCCCTTAGTAGCAAATCTCCTTGAAAGAGTTACCTATACTTTCTGTCTCTCATTCCTCTCTTATTATCTCTTAAACCCACTCGAGTCAGCTCTGTATGAGATGCTGAAGCAGTTCTCAACTCAATACCAAGAGGTAGGGTAATGGGGTGAAAGAATGTAAGCTCTGGAGCCGGCCTGGCTGAGTTTGAATCCCCACTATGCCACAGTCCAATCGTGTGAATTTAGAGAAGTTACTTAATTCCTCTGTTCTTTGGTTTCTTTATTTGTAAAAAGGGAACTATATTAGTATGTACCCCTAAATTTGTTGTGAAGATTAAAATTAGAAGTTGCATGTAACCTGCTTAGAACAGTGTCTGGAACACACTGCATCCTCAATAAGTGCCGGTTACTATTATAATCTAGAGCAGTGCTATCCAAAAGAAACATAATGAGAGCTACATATATCATTTAAAATTTTTAGTTGTCATGCTTAAAAATGATAAATGGGAATCGGTGAAGTTAATTTTAATAATTTCTTTTATCCCAATACCCAAAATATCATTTCAACATATAATCTATATAAAAATCATTAACAAGATATTTTAAGTTCTTGTTTTTGCATCAAGTCATCCAATCCAGTGAGTATTTCACACTGACAGTATATCTCAAATCCAGACTATGCATATTATTAAGTGCTTAGGAACCACATGTAACCAGTTGATACAACAGAAGAAACCCATGGGGAAGTGCCCCCTCTTTGGCTTGCTAGAACCTAAATTCTAGGTTATAATGCCTTCTCATAATACATGTCATTTACCTTAAAGCTAAGGTAGAAGTCCCAAGATTCAGTCCACCATCAGTGTCAGAACCAGAAAATTAATGGGGACTTTAGTTTATAAGATCCTACACCTAATCTCCCCAAGTGGACCAGGTTAATCCATCCTTTTACTAAGACATCATCCATTTCCTCTTTGAATGGGCACATTGATGCTGGCATTCTGCCATCTGCCATTTTTCCAAAACATTTCTTTCCTTTCATTTGATTCATGTTCTAATTCATGTATTGATTTGTACTTTCTGTCTCTTTCTCTTGCTTTTCTCATCATCATCATTTTCTGGAAATGAGACATGGAATCAGATGACAGCTGGGTAAGGGAGAGGTCGGAAGGAGAGCTAAAGGGATGATTTCCATGATACCAAAGTCAGGAGCTAGATGAAACATCAGTATTGGAAGTATTGCGAGTGGATGTGTGGGGTGCCAGAGGGTGAGAGGAAGGATGTAAAAGCCTCCCATTTCTCTCCATCTTCACTGACACTGTCTCATCAGGTCACCCCACATACACACTGGACCAGAACAATAGCTGCCTGACCAGAGAGTTGGAAACACCAGGGTTAAATTTCTCTCTCTTTTGTTTAGCTCAGCAATGGAAGTCCTAACCGCTGGAGGCAATGGAATTCCCCATTTCTCATTTCTTAGGGATCACTGTCCTTCATTACCTGATGTCCAATGCCTTAAAAACCATTGTTTCATATATATTTTCTGGGTGGTGGTGGTTGTTGTTTCTGGTAGGAGGATACATTTTGTTCCTGTTACTCCATCTTGGCTCAAGGCAGAAGTCTGGGACGGTAGAAGTGTAATCTTAGTGAATTTGAAGGTTTCCTCTTGCTCTAGGATTTTATCCAGGATCAGGACACCTCCTATAGTGCAGAGACATGGGCTGATGTGCACCTATCGGGTCCTCAACCACTGGTCCATGCAGGTGCTGCTGAGACAGCCTTTGTCTCCGTGACCCTTCAGCTCTGGCAGCTCGTTACTGCTTCTGGGCTGTGTTGGACGTCTAGGAGCTTTTGTGAGTCTCTTTAGCCCCATTACCCCCTAGACGCAGTACCATGCAGCCATGCTCTATCTTTCTGTGATCTGTTCGTCTCTCCAGGCCTTTGTTGGAGAGGATGTGCAGGTTTCTCTCCCAGGATCATACTGATTTCTTCGCTCTTATTCCGCCCCCCCCCCCATCCACTTACACCCTCTTTGGCCTTGGAGGAATTGTTTTCTTATCTTGGATGGGAGTGGATTTTGGAGACTCGTCTATAAGTGAATCCTTAAATTCCCCCAAGGGCTGGGGCTTTGGGAACACAGAACACAGCCTCTCAAGGCTTTCATGCTTTCTGCCTGTCACATCCTTCCCCGTAGGCCACATAGAGAAAGCTGATTATTTGCCTGAAGAGAGGAGGTAGGAAAAGAGAAAATACCATAATAAAAAATTATGCCAAAGTGGTAAGAAATACTCTTTATTTTGCTGGGACATTTACCTTTTGAACTTACTCCATTTATAGCTATTTAAAAAGTAGCAAAGTAATTTTTAGAGAGAGTGCACTGAGCAGAGGCTTAACTTAAAAATTCTTTTTAGTACCACTATATTTGTATGGCAAGTGTAAGCTAGATTGAGGATATATAATTACTTGGCTGTGTTCCACAGTAATGTTCAACATGGCATACAAAGCTGTTATTTTTAGCATCCTGAATAAAGATGTTTTCCCTTCTTAGACTCCAGTCTTCCCTTCCACATCCACCCAAGTTAACCTTGATACATTATTGATGTATCCTCAATATTGTTTCTATACATAATTTTTAACCAATAAAAATTTTTAAAAGATTTAAGATGCATAATTTCATCACTGAATTCTGATGTATTCAGCATAGTCTGGCTTCCAGCCTATGTAATCCTTCTTTCCTATATGGCTATGGCCACAGGACCCCAAAACAGCCACATGCTGGTCTCTAGGATGAATTCTGGCCTCAAAATAGGTGAAATTATGATTTTTGTGCCCACATTGTGAGATGAATTTCCAAGTGGCTTCTAGGTTGCCCCTAGCCTTTGTTTTTTTGATATTGAGCTATATAAGCTCAATATCAAAATCTGTATACTTTGGAAATTAATCCCTTGTTGGTCCCATCATTTGCAAATGTAATGCTCTTGAAAAAATGAGTTATTATAATTGTTGTTTTTGTTATGTCCCTAAGAGGCAAATATTTAGTGACTGAATACGAGGGTGGTAATATCTCTTCATTACCTCCCTGTTAGAATATCCATGTGATGCCTTATTCTATGATTCAGTGGTTTCTCCTTTAAGCAGATTCCTTGTTATCCTTAAAGACACAATTCTCTCTGAACAATGTCTGTTTGGTCTTCGAGGTGCCCTGTTTTGGGGATTGAGTCCTGCTACTGGAAATTTTCTCCACAGCCAGTGAAACATCACACCAGAGTCAGACTATAGCCTGCTGAACCATCTGGCAGGAGGTATTCCAACAGCGGTGCTCCTCCTGGGCAAGGAGGATATCCAGGTGCCACCTCTTTAGCATATGCTCCACATTTTCAGAAGGGTTCATGCTGAAAGTTAAAGGAAATGATAAAGTAAGCTAGTTCAGAGAAGGAATATATAAGCCAGGGAACGGTCTCATATATCCAGCTCTTCTGGGTTGAGAATTTAATATGTACCAGGCACTGTATTGGGTGTTGGGTGTACAGAGATGAAATAGATGTGAATGAAATAGACATGGTGCCTACACTTTGTGGAGCTCACTCTTGGGTGGGTGTGGGGAACGGGGGCAGGTGAGCTCATAAGTAGGTAAACAAATGCATAAATCCATAATTATAAAATGAGAACGTCCAACAAAAGGAAACAAACAGCCAGCGATCATAAAGAGCAACGAGTAAGGATCAGAGAAGGCCTGCTTTAATCAGTAATATTTAAGATGCAACTTCAAGGATAAGACAGATATTAAAATTCATTCCCAACAGAGAAAATGACAGAACAATGGCTCTAAGGCAGTGATAATCGCAGCAATGGGTTCAATCCCGGGTCGGGGAACTAAGATCCTGCATGTTGTATGGCGTGGCCAAATAAATAAATAAAAGAAGTGAGAAACATTAAGAGATGAGCCCTATGGTTGTCCCAGCTGACTGCCTTGAGAGCGCTTCCAGGCTGCAGCTTGAGGAGGGGGGGACCCAGGAGAAGCCCAGTCAATTCCCTGAGTTGAAGAGACAAATCTGAGTGACTGGAGTGACCAAGACAGCTAGAGTTTGTCAATCTACAATTTAAATCTAGCAGAAATATCTTTCACAAAATGAAGGTGAAAGAAAGACTTTTTCTGACTTATAAAAGCTGAAAAAGTGTATCACCAAAGGGAAATGATACCAGATGGAAACAAGGATCTACAGCAAGTGAGGAAGAGCACAGGAAATGGTAAGCACTTGAGTAAATATGTAAGTCTTTTCTCTTCTTAATTAATCTCTTTAAAATATACTTGACTATTCAAACGAAAATAATAGCAATGTATTTTGGGGTTCATAGCATCTGCGTAAGTAAAATGCATGGCAACAATAGCATAAAGGCTAGGAAAAGAGAAAAGAAAGGTTCTTATACCATAGGTGAAGTCGTGGTATAATATCGCTTGAACATAGACTGTGAAAAGATAAAGATGCAAACTATAAAGCTTAAATAAATGACTAAATAACAAAACAAAACAAAACAAAGTTATAGTTGATAAGCCAACAAAGGAGACAAATGGAATCGTAAGGATTACCCAATGCAAAATAAGTCAGGAAAGAGAGGGCTGAGTTCCACCAGGAGACCTGGGTTCCAGCCCCAGCTCTGTCTCTGGCTAATGGTAGGAACTTAGTTTCTCTCTGGATGCCAGTTTTCCTCTCTCTAGAGTGAGGTGTTTGGACTAGAGTCTAGTCTAGTCACTAGGTGATCTACAAGGCTCCATCGAGCCCTAACATTCTAGAGCATATGATCTTTTTGTCAGAATGTCACCTGAGATCTTAGAGATGAGGGCTGGTTGAAGAGCCAAGTGAAACTCTAGCAGAACTTCCTTCTGGAAGGATGACTGGACTGGGAGTCAGGAGACCTGAACTCAGTTCTACTCTTCTGTTGCCCATTCAACACCTGCAGACCTCTAGATTTCAGAATCCTCCTCGGTGAAGTGAGGTGATTGATGAATTCTCAGGTCCTGTCTCCTCCAACATTTCAATTTCTGATTCTAAGTATCATCCTCTATTGTGCCCGGGCTCTTAGTCAGTACCCAGGAGAAATAAATTAAAATATGTCTCATGAACTCTGATTACAGTTTGAAATTAGACAGTAAGTCCCCTACACATGAACCTTCAAGTTGCGAACTTTCAAAGATGCGAATGGGCGTTCGCATGTCCAATCACGCAAGTTAGTTCACGTGTCTGGCGTACACTGTCACACGCGTGCATCCTCTACAAGTGGTTATGCTTTTGTGTACTTTACTGTACAGTACTGTACAGAGTACAGTAGTACAGTATCTTTATTTCAAGCCCAGGATGTCCGGAAGCAAGGGTAAAAGCAGCAGTGATGTAGCTGGTACTGCTAAGAAGCACCAGGAATTGGAGGCTCAGAGAAAGGACGAAGAGAAACAAGAGGAAGAAGAAGTAACTGAAGAACGGAAGAGATGCACGATGCAGGAAATGGCAAGGGGATTTTCTTTATTTGAGGAGGCACTGTTAGATTTTGAGGTACAGGAACCAAACGTAGAATGGTACACAAAGGTTGCAGCAGCCATTCAGAATACAGTCCAGTGTTACCATGTCATCTATGATGAGAAAAAAAGAGCTACTACCCTGACATCGCTGGATTGTTTTTTCAAGAGGGTAGATAGGCTTAAATCCAGCAAGGAACCAGAACCTGTGCCATCAATGTCAAGCATGAGTGAAATTGCAGCTTGCCCTCCATTTCCTATTGCTGAGATCCTTCAGCTCTACCATCTCCCACCTCCTCTCCCTCCTCCAGTCAGTAACTCTGCTTGCCTGTCCACTTGATGCCAGCCCCTGTATACCAGCTGTTGTACTGTAGTACTGTAGTTTTCAAGGTACTGTAAGATTAAAGATGTTTTCTTTATTTTTTCTGTTTGTTTTTTGTGTATTATTTGTGTGAAAAGTATTATAAACCTATTACAATACATATAGCCGACTGTGTTAGTTGGGTACCTAGGCTATCTTTGTTGGACTTAACGAACACGCTCTCAGAACAGAACTCATTTGTACGGAGGGGATTTACTGTATTATCCTTTAGGTGATTATGGATAAAAAAAAATTTTTCAGCCAAGTCCTGGTTACAAATAAAGCCAACCAGCTACCTGGCAGAGGAAAACTGAAGTACATGGTCATCCAAGGCAATGCTTCCTTCTTTAAGTCACCATGGTTTCAAGCAATTCTACTATTGAGGGAAGTCTTCAAGACCCAGTTCTCCTGCTTAGTTACCAATCCCCACTCTGCATATGATTTATCCTTTTATCTTTAATGCCTTTTCTATGCCTGAATGGATTAAAAATAAGAAGGGATGGGAGGGGTTTATTCCAAAACTATAATTCTGTGACCACTTGAGAAATACTGCTTTCATGTGGATCTGTTGACTGGGTTCATGACTTGAACTGAGTTCTATTTCTGACAAATAGAACCATAGAATTCTAGAGTTTGATGGCCCCTAATAGATCCCTGATGTATTGCTAACATGTAGAGAAAAAAAAATCACAATATGCAGCATTGTTTGGGTCCCTGTAGAAGACTGGTCATGTGGCCAATCACAAGATACCTGTTAGGGGTTGAATTGTGTCCCCCCTGAAAAGAGATTGATATCTAACCCCCAGAACCGGTGAATGTGACTGTATTTGGAAATAGGGTCTCTGCAGATGACCAAGTAAAGATGAGGTCATTAGGCTGAACCCAAATCCAATGTAATTGATGTCCTTATAAAAAGAGGAAATTTGGACAGACATGCACCCAGGGAGAGCACCACGTGAAGATGAAGGCAGAGATTAGGGTGACGTATTACAAGCCAAAGAACAGCAAAGATTTCCAGCAAAGTTTGCAGGAGCAGAGAGAGAGGCATGGGACAGATTCTCCTGTTCCATGAGGAAATCAATCCTGCAACATCTTGATCTTAAGCTTCTAGCCTCCAGAACTGTGGAACAATAAATTTTTGTTATTTAAGCCACCCAGTTTAGGGTACTTTGTTACTGCAGTCCTAGCAAACTCATGGAATAGCCAAATGTTTTAAGAAAGCATTTTGGTAAAAGAAGACATAGGATGAAATCTGGAAGAACAACAACAAAATCTGAAGCAAGAATAAAAAGCAAGAAAACACTGGAGGAAACACAAAGAATAAAGATTTGAAAAAGAATAAACAAATACATAAATAAAAGCAGCCTCCCCCCAACCCCCGTCATTTCTTTCTTTGTTACAATAATCAAGGCTGTTGAGATTTTACTGAGTTTGAAGGTAACTGAAAAGGATTACTATAAGAGAAGGGGGAGGTTTTAAACTGTGTGCTCTACAGAAAAAGCTCCCCAAAGACAAGCATGTGAGATGTGGTCCCCTTGAAAACACAACTTAGTTCCTAGCCTTGCTTTCCTGTCCACAGATGTGCTCTTTCACCAAATGTCTCCTGTTTCAAAACACAATTAAAATCTCCTATGACAACCCACAGTAAAAACAGAACATTTTTAAGCAGAGCGGGGTCACAACGCTCTATTCTTCTGTGGCTCTCAGGCTGTGCAGAACTTAAGAAAAGCAAAAGAGATGATGCCTGTATCAGCTGCTTTAGCATGCAAGAAGTGGAAACTCAGCCCAAACCCAATGCAACATTTATTTTTATAACTCATTTTTTCATAATACAGAATGCCCTGATAGAAGGTTTGGTCAGTTCAATTACTCAACCATGTCATCGGAGACTCAAGCTCTTCCCCTTCCCCTGCTCTGCTGAACAAAGCACCAGCTTTATCTTAGGGCTGCTTCCCTCATAATTAGCATCTGTGACAGCGACGGATCCTTGTTCATATCCGGTGGGAGAGGGACCCTGGCTTTTCTATGCAGAAACCTCTAACAAGCCTATTCTCTTCCTTGCCTTATATGCTATTATATATAGCCTCAGCGCCATCAGAGTAGCTGTGAAGACATGTGTGCCAATTGAAAGTTATCTGCATATTCTCATTTTCTGGACAAACTTCCATTTTTCTCCATGATCTTTTAGACATCTTTGTAACTTTGATCTTTAAAAGTCAATAATTCACAGAGGTCACAATCTTATGCACAGAGCATTTTTAGCCACATTTTCGAGGTACCTGGCAAGTAATAGAAACTGAGTAGGTATTTGTTGTATGAATGAAGAATAAATAAATCATATCGGTCCAGATTGGCTTGAGCCAATCGCTGGCAAGGGAGAGGGAAACATCATCAGTTTCTCATCTAAGGGGAAGCAACCATAATATTAACTACAATCTCATTATAGAGAAATCTGCCCCTTGAGAGCCTTACCTTGGCTATGCAATGACCCCAGCAAAGACTTTGAAATGAAATTGTTTTTGTTTTCTTTAGGTTTTACTTTTCCTACAACGTCAAAGTTTGGGAGGGTGAACTCTCCTGCAATTTTTGAATATGGAGGGGAGATAACAGGAGGGTCCCTTTCCTGCTACACACACACAATCCCCAAAAGTCCGGGTGGTGGGAGGCAGGGTCTGACCTTCCAAGAGAAACTGATCCATCCAGGGCTCAGATGCCCAGTCGGGTGTTTCTGATATATTCTTGTAGTGAATATAATTGTTTCTCCCCCCCAAAACATGTTCATGTCCTAACTCCCAGAACCTGTGAATGTGACTTGATTTGGAAGTGAGGTCTTTGCAGATATAATCATGTAAACAGTAGGGCGTATGGATTAGGTGGGGCCCTGATCCAATATCTGGTGTCCTTGTTAGAAGTGGGAAGTTTTAACACAGAAGACAAACAAGGAGAATGCCATGTGACAACAGAGGCAGAGACTTGAGTGATCCGTCTACAAGCCAAGGAACACCAAGGATTGCCGGCAACCACGAGAAGCTAGGAAGAGAAAGGATTTTCCCCTAGAGCACTGAGAAAGGGCACGACCCTCACCCTCATCCACGTCACCTGCCTCTCTCTACCGTTAACCTTCAGCTGTGACACGTTAGTTCTACTAACGGCTTCATGGGTTTTTCTATTCCAATAAAGTTTTTCAAAAATCTCTCCTGGCGCCAAAGACCACCCAAACTAAGGAAGCTCATGACAGCTCCTTTTCCACCCTGATTGTTAGCTCCTCCGCAACGGAAAACCTTTATGTTTCATTTTAGACTTCATTTTGTTCAGTTTGCGGCAACAGCTCAGAGCCATACCTTACATCAAATCCTCAGAAAGCGATTTCTATCCTTTCTCTTCATCTCCCTGAAGCTTCATAAAATTACTGGTCTAGAGATGATCATCTGATACGACCTCCACCTGACGAGACATTCACACTCTCCCATGGTCACAGTCATCTGTGCTTCTAGCATCCAGGCAGTGCAACACGTGTGCCACCCTGTCTCCTCCATATCCCACTACTTCTGCTGCTGGTGTCTCTTCATTCATTCATTCATCCACTAATATCTGCTGTTAATTAATATCTACTGAGAACCTACTCTGTGTCAGGTACAATTCTAGGCTCTGGGAATACAGTGGGAGGAAAAGGCACAATGAACGCCCTTGTGAGTGTAATTTCTAATAGGTGAAGATCATAAATAAATAAAGGAATAAAGCATGCCCGGCGTTGATAAAGACTTTCGAGGAGATTTAAGTAGGGAGATGGGATAGAGAAAGGGGTCAGGTGGGAGTGCAATTTTAAAAGCGTAGTAAGGGAAAACCAACTTCTGGTTATAAGAGCAAAATGTAACTACCAAGAGTACTTGATTGTACGAACTTTGTGTGTTGCTCTGAATGGCAGTAGGTTTTTCCTTTTGATTTTCTAGGAAAGTGTCATCCCCCCCGGTGCCCAAGATCCATACCTTTTCTGTCACCTCTTTGGGAAAGCTGCTTTTCCAACCTTAGCCCCTCCCCAGTCATACTCTTCCCTTCTTTTGGGGGCTAATAGTTGCAAGTATTCTGGTGGCTCTGCCCCAGCCATACTCTCTCTGAATATGGTGCCTAGAACTGATACCCTATTCTGGGTGGGCTCTGACCAACCCAGAATAAAATGGGACCATCACCTCTGACATTCTTTATTCTGTGTACTTTATATCTGATGGTGCAAACACAACTGTGCCCACTTCTTTTAAATAACCATATTGCACAGTTGATTCATACGGAACCTAGAATCAGTAAGACTGTGCTTAGAAATTGTTATGTCTTCTAACTCTTCAGCCCCACTCCACTCTGTGGAGTCTCCTCCCTCTCGATTTATTGGCTTTGGGGAAAATTAAGCTAGTTAGGGCAGTAGCTGTGGCAGTCAGAACACACAGCATGTGATGACCTCTAGGTACCCTCTGCTGCTCATCTAACTCTGCCTACCTTATCCTAGAGATTTGATTAACACCATCACAATCTGCAAAGCTTTAAAGTGCTGAGTTATCTTCTGCCTATTTTTCCCCCTCTAATGTTTAAAAAGAAATCAATTGATGGCAGCTTATGTTTCTGTCCTTTGCCTCCCTTGCCAGAGCTGAATCCCACTGTTTCTGCATGAGAATGGGCTGTGTGCCTGCCCTGCCTGTGTGCCTGCCCTGCAGCCTCTCCAGCTGAGGGTGGGACCACAAAGAAAATCCATGTTCCCTTCTCACTGCAATGCTCCCCCTTGTGAAGATTAAGCCATGTGGTGTGGAGGCAAAACCTTTTTCACATCCAATCTTTTACTGGTTTTACTGGTGTTCTTTTTCACTCTTTACTTTCCAAAATCAACAGAGAAAAATCATCAAAAGAGGCACTAAGATACAGTTGATTATGGATGTCATGAGGTTGAAATCCAATTACTGGCTGTAGAATCTTGGATAAGCCACTCAACTGTTCTGTGACTCTTTCCCATCTGAAAAATGGACCTAATAATAGTAGCTGTGTCCAAGGCACATTGTAAGCATTAAATGAGGTCACATGTGGAAAGCACTGGGGCACATAGTGTAAGGGTTAGCGTCCATTTGGGGTTAAAATTAAATACATAAATTCATAGTTCACTCCCAATTATTTGGAAGCGATTATCCGCTCTGTGTTTTACCTGGGAGGGGAGAAACAGGTCCTGGAATCAGACAGACAAAAAAATAGTATCTGACCTCAATTGCATGACCTTGGGAACATTATTTATCCTAGGTAAGCCTCAACTTTCTCATCTGCCAAATGGCGATAATAACACCTCCTGCACAGAGGTGAGGGGGTGGATCCCGGTGACCCACATACAATGCCTGTGGGATTTATAGCTTCAAATGCACAAATGCACAAAACGCGCATCCTTGGTTGCAGAAGGTTGTTCTTTGAGGAAGAGAAATTAATCCCACAAAGAGACCCTAACTCCTGACTTGCCTTTTCTAACAAGGGCCCTTTCTTTTGTCCTGGCCATCCAGGTATCATTGTAACTAGGCACAAAGGCCTCAGTGCCCTATCTTTCCCTTCCAGCCCCTGTGAACTTCCCGAAGGCTTCTTTGCCAATAGCCCATCCATGATTCAGAAGCTTCTTCCAAATCTGGCATCCATGAAATAAACCCTTCCCAATAACTGTGAGCTTATTGGTTATCCTTTCTGATTTGTTCGTAGTCAGGGCTTTCTATGGACAAGACCGGGAAGAGCAGCCAGATGGTGGGCACATCAGGCACTGATACAGGGTTGGCAAGAGTGGGAAGCATGGTATCTCACAGGCAACTCACTCAGTCATGAAAACAGGTTGCCAAGTAGCCCATGTGACTGGTGTGTGCAGAATTCTTTGACTGCCTCAGAAAAAGAATAGCATTACACCAGTACAACATCATATTTCTGACTGCATCAAAATTTCTCTAGATGACTTGATGATAATAGTCTGAAGCTATACTTGCAAAATGACAGATCTGGGATTACCTTTGGGATCACTTCTTCCACATGTCTCATTTTACACACGAATAAACTTAGAAGTGAAGTGGCTTGTCCATGGTCACAAAGGTAAGAAATGACACATCTGGTCTAGTGCCCTGGTCTCAACTTTTGATCTACTATACTTTCCACTGCATCACACAATTTCATATCCCTGCTGAACTTTAAAACTAAATATCTCAACAACAGTGATACAGATATTTTGCTCATCTCTTGACTTTAGCCCTTTATGATACACTTAAAAGAATGTTTACAGAGCGCTCCTCTGTGTGTAAAACCAAGGGCAAAACGCTTCAACGAGCTAACCCGGAAGCTAGTCTTGCCCAAGAAATGCTTTCACTATATTGTCATCCTTGAATCCCTCAAAATGGATCTGTGCCCTTGTTCATCTAATTTTCCAAGTAAATATCATCAGTCACCTTGAAGCAGGTCATTTCCTGCTGATAAAAACAGTCTTTGTCAAGGCTGTAAGCAGTCAGGATTTACCACCTGGTCATTAATCCCTAGAAATGCTCTATACCCAAATTCTTAATTGCTTAAACAAATGGTTTCCACGGGTGATTAAACATCAGAGCAAATCTGCAGCACTTGCACAGTAGTTCCTTGGGCGATTACTCCCACACTCCTCCCCTCAATGCCAGGGAACTCGGAATGAGAAGTTGAGAGAACAATGATGGTCAGAGAGAGGAGGTCTGAAGGTGAGGGGCGACTGTGTTCTCACACCCTCCTCAGATGTCACTCTGAGAGCAGGTGAAACTATGAAATATGGGCATGTTAGACAGAAAGGTCTGGTGGGGAAACACTGGAGTCTCAGCCATGATTTAACAAACTTCTGTTGGGAAGCTTTAAATAAAAGGATACTTAAATAGGATTGGGGGTCACAGTTCTTGGAGAAACAGTCTCATAGCTGTCATGTTATGCCCATATCACTCTTCTATATTGGCTACATTGGCATCTCACTCAACCTCTAAGATATCTTCACATGACTTTGGCTTCTCATAGCAGGGTGGTCTCAGGATAGCTGGACTTCTTGCTTGGTCACTGGATTTGCCCAAAGATATTGACCCAGAACATCACTTCTGCTGCATTATATTGTCAAACCAAGTCACTAAGACCAGCCCAAAGTCAGGGAGAAGGAAATAGACTCCACTTCTCAATGGGAGAATGGCATACCTGTGCACAAGGAAAAAAGTTAATGGTGGCCACATTGGAGACAAGCTACTGAGTATTCCTTACTATCTACCAAAAACTCAGAGCTCTCCTAGGGAAATAGCTCTTCTACCACTCTGCCACACCTCAGCCCAAATGGCACTTCCTCCAGGCAGTCTTCCTTGATTACCCAAGAACATGTTAGAGGCCCCTTCTGAATGTTCACATGCTAAGTGCACATATCATAGCAATTGCTAGTACTCTTTACAAAGATTACTTGTTCACATACTAAGTGCACATATCATAGCAATTGCTAGTACTCTTTACAAAGATTACTTGTTCAACTCTACACCCCCTTGCCTAGCTGCTGCTGAGAACACCGGTCATGCTCACCACTGCCTCCCCACTACCTAACATAGTACATTGTGCATGGTGGACCCTCAGCAAATGTTTAGCCAATCATGGAAGCCTACTGGAGTTATCCTTCAGCTTCAAGAGTCAGGACTGAATCCTTGGTCTTTGTGTCTCTCTTCGCTGGTTTCCCCTTAACTTTTCTTCAGCCATACAAGAGCATCTGTTTTCACGTTAACAGCACCATCAAAACCTGTCCTGAACTAGTATATTTTTTCTGCTGCAGCTCCTGTGGGCTGGAGTGGTGATTATCATGCACGAGAAAGATGCAGGGCCGGGGCGTAAGCTGCTCTAGAAAATGAGTCTACCATGATGCACCAGCCAGGAGCTTAATAGGGAGCATGATCTCCAATTTGCTGAGCGTAGCTCGACAAGGAGCCCTGAGGTGGGCTTGTGACATGCCATTCCTCAGAGGGTTTCAGCTGCTGCTGTGCTACAGAGAAGGATTGATGACTCTGCTAAGAGATTTGAACACAGTTCTCTTAAAAAACAGAAGGGCTGGGGTCGCTGGGCTAATGGGAGTTGCAGGCGTATGTATGTGCACACCGTACATAATCATGCATGTATCTTATATACGTAAAATAGAACGGTAAAGCAAAAGCCAAAAGGACAAAGGCAACAGGCAATCTAATCCACTTAATGGGTCAAGGAGCTCAGAGCTGAGCTGCAAATGCATCATTTGATAACGGTAATGAAAAAGACAGCAATCTATATCTACAAATAGCATTACGGCAGATTTGGTTTAGAGGCCAAACTAAGTTGATGTGAAATTTACGAGACTGGCTGTCTCTCGGATATGACTGAGGAGGGAAGGCACATTCAATTCCTTCTTTTTTCCTTTGGTGCTCAGTGCGAATTAGGTCTTGTTTCCAAGGTAGGCTTTCCTGTTATGTGGGACTTTGTTCTCTTTAAATGACAGTTAAGCGTTTTGCCACCCAAGTTTATCTTAATACGGAGGATGCCAATTTTACAAGTGGGTGAGGTCTCTGTCCAGTCTCTGTAGGTCTCTTGCACACACACACCACATACACACATCCTCGCGTGCACACGCACGCACACACACACACACACACACACACACACGGGGTTCAAAGTTGCAGGTGGCTTGAGCTTGAATTTGCAGGAAAGCCTGTGTCTGAATCATGACTTAGCAGCTGGTCCTAGAAAATGTCTGAAATGTGTTCTGATGATTTGGACAGTATGTTTTGTGTCTGCAAAACTCATTACAACATTCCTGTGCAAAATGCTGTTGGAAAGGTGCTTCATTTTTCAACCAAAGTTCTAATACATCCTCCACGGTAATCACAATACATTGCACTGCCAAATATGCAGGATACATTAAGCTTTTTTCTCCTTACGATGCCTCAGTCAATATCAGGTAGCACTTACAGAGGGTAAGGAAGTCTTCTTTCAACACAGCAATGTTCCTACAATTATGTGCTGATTGACCTTCACTTTGTGCTGTGCCTGCAAAGAAAGGGGACCCTGACAGATTGTACAGAGCAGAGCATGTACAAGTCAAATGGTTGAAAGGAAGCAATAAGCTTGTTCCTGCTGCATGTGAAGTGAGTTTCACCCTAGACTTGCTCCTACTTCAAGAGTGACAGCAGACGCAATCAGAAGTTTGGGGAGGGATTTTAGGAAAAGAGTTTTTTAAAAAAGTCACCCCTGGATTTAGGTCTTCACCTGTTTTGTGAGAAATTTTATAATAAGGGAAGTCACTTGACTGACTGATTTCACACATCAAACCTAAGCAAATTCTCCCTTGTGAAGGAAATAAGAATTCTGCATAAGATGCAACTACAGAGATAAATTCTCGTCCCTCTTTAATTATCTTAATGTCTTTTGCAGGTCTCTCTCCTTTGGTCAGGGTAGGTAACTACTGTAAAGTAGACTCAGAAATACATAATGATTCAAGTACAATAGACACGTATTTTTTGCTCACCTAACAGCCCAGCGCAGTTTCAAGTCATCATGGTTGGTGGTGAGGGTGCGGAATGCTTTGCTTTACGCATCACTCAGAGACCCAGGCTGATGGAGGATTCATCAACTACATATGATGGTCTCCCTGGAGGTCTCCATCCCAGTCCGCTGGAAGGGAAAGGAACATGGAAAAGCCCACATGAAAGGCTGCATGGAGTATGGCCACATCACTTCTGCTCACACATTCTTCTGGCTAGAAATTCACCACACCAAGCTGCAAGGGAGGTTGGGTAATGTGCCCAGGAAGAAGAGGACGTGGATTATGCTGAGAGCTAGCCGTCCCTGCCACACTCCTCTCTTCCCTGTTCTTTCAATGGTGGAGTTCCCAGTTTCCCAGGGTCTCTCTCAGTCTTATAATAGGACATGCTCCCCCCAGACACTTTCAGGATGCAACGATTACTATCTATAGAATACTCTCAAGTGTGCAGCCAAAACACACCTCCTAAATTCAAGACTGAAATCTCCAAAACCCTACTGTACATCTATCTGATGATCAAATGAGCACCTCAAATTGGACGCCCATGATACGAAATTTGTTATCTAACCTCATCTGTAAGATGGAGATGATAACAGTATCTATTCATAAAGTTGTGATGAGGATAAAATGAATTAATATGTGGAAACCACACAGAAAAGTGATGGTACACAGTGGAGGCTTAATAAATGTTGGTCATTATTATTTTTTTCCCTCCCTCCTTCCTCTCTGGCAAATCTGTTCCCCTTCCCGTGTTTCATAGCCTTTATCACCTACTTATTAGAACAAGCTAGAAGCCCTGCTGGACTCCTTTTCAGCTCTTACCACCATCCAGTGACTGTCACTAACTGTCAGAGCCGCTGCCTCATCTTCATTCTCACTGTCATGCTCTGACTCAGACACTCGTTACTTCTCAGCTGAACTGTTGCAAAATCCTGCTCAGTGCCCATCTGTTCTCTGCCGTCTTCTTCCTCTAGCTCTTGTTTGCCAGAGTAATATCTTTCAAATGTTCTAAACTGTGTTCTCAAATACTCCAATGGCTTTTTATTGTCAATATGTATAAAGTTCACAATCCTTAGAGCTGGAAAAGTGAGTTAAGCCAAGTTGGAACAGCCTTGAATTCTATCCTGGCTTTACCCTCCCTCCATTAACTTCAGGACAAATCATAATTGATTAAGTGATAGACGTATGAATAAAATGTTGGCGGGGGGTAGAGGCAGACTAGATGGATTCTGATTGGAGGTGGATGGCTGCTCTGAAGACGTGACATCTGAGCTGGAAATGAGAAATTTGAAAGAAGAAAAAAGGGTGAGCTTTTTTCCAAATTTGGTTTCATGTGTGAGGTGCTCATTTGATCATCAGATAGATGCACAGTAGGGTTTTGGAAATTTCAGTCTTGAATTTAGGAGGTGCGTTTTGGCTGGACACTTGAGAGTATTCCATAGATAGTAATCCTTGCATTCTGAAAGTGTCTGGGGGGAGCATGTCCTCCCTTCCTCTGTTCCAACCATAGCCAATTACTTACACTCTTTGCTCTCTGTGCCTTTTTGATTCTGATCCTTGTACCGTGAGAGCCCACCTTTTTTTCTTCTTTCAAATTTCTCATTTCCAGCTCAGATGTCACGTCTTCAGAGCAACCGTCCACCTCCAATCAGAATCCATTTAGTCTGCGTCCATCCCCCCTCAGCATTTTATTCATACTTCTATCACTTACCAATTATGATTTGCCCTAATGTTAATGAAGCCTGTCTCCTCTACTCAACTGAGTCCTTGAGTGTCCCCAAGCAGAGTTAGTCTCGCCACCATGATACTTTAACTTTATGTTCAAATTTTCTCGCCTTACTGGCGTATAAATATGGAACAGGAACTACCTGCAAATGGGCTACGTGGATTCCCTCTTCCTCACTGGGCAGTAGCTCCCTTAACAATGTGGAGCAGACTCCGTAAATTTCCAGTACCTGTTAGATACCAGAAGGTCTCGTGATCTGGTTTAGACCCCTCCTCCTTCTCCTTTCCTAGCCTTACGTCCCTCAAGTGTTGAAAAGAGAGAGGAGGCATGGTGGACCGTAATCTCCTTGTGTGGTAAGGGGCTCTCCCCAAACTCACTTTGATACAGTCTGGTTCCACCCGCGGCTCGTGGCTGTCAAGTAGGTGGGGTGATGGCGTTCTTAGGAAAAGATTAGCTTTAACCGAGCACCGTCCACAACTGGGGGCCCCTCCCAGAAGGGTGCCACCATCTCTTATGCTCACTAGGCAGGCTCACTGCTACTTCTCGGTTAAACCTGGTATCCTTCACGGAGAGCGGCCGGGACTGCTGCAGTCCTCTCCTACACCCTCTAAGGCCGATGAAGAACTTGAATGAGGTGCAAGCCATCCCATCTTCTCCCCAAACACCTTATATTACAACCCATCAAGCCTGCTAGCCTGGCCTCCTGCAATGGGTCCTTCATCCTCAGAAATCTCTAGATCTGAACTCTGTTGGTCCAAGGATGTCCCCCAACTTCAGGGAACTTGTGAGATTCTGAGACCCAAAAGGACAATGTAAGCTCTGCCCTAGAATTCCAGCACGCTCCACCAATAACCCTGAAAGCATTCACAGTGCATGGGCGCATCAGAGTGCCCCTGGGAGGCCGAGAGCTCAGCACACGGCTAGTCAAGGAGCAAGCTGCCAATCTCCACATACTGAAGTTCCCTCCAGTCTTTAAGAAAAATTCTATTAGAAGCCCTCTTGTTTGGCTTTAGGAATGGGAGGCAATGCCTCTCACCTGGGGCACTGCGCTGTAAGACGCCCCTGCCCTCCCAACGCTCTCGCCTGACAGGGGATGGTGGGGCTGGGGCCAGCACGACTCTGGTCCCTCCCAGTGAGCCCTAAGGAGGCAGCACTGGCTTGTGTGCTCAGGAGTGCCTTTGGAATGTGGCGTATGTGGGATCTTTCTCCAGCTACAATTCTGGGGCAGAGAAAAACCCATTTTGAGGGCCTCCCTGGTGGTGCAGTGGTTAAGAATCTGCCTGCCAATGCAGGGGACACGGGTCCGAGCCCTGGTCCGGGAAGATCCCACATGCCACGGAGCAGCTAAGCCCGTGCACCACAACTACTGAGCCTGTGCTCTAGAGCCCATGAGCCACAACTACTGAGCCCACGAGCCACAACTACTGAGCCCGCGAGCCACAACTACTGAGCCCGCAAGCCACAACTACTGAGCCCGCGTGCCTAGAGCCCGTGCTCCGCAACAAGAGAAGCCACTGCGGTGACAAGCCTGCGCATCGTAACGAAGAGTAGCCCCCGCTCGCCGCAACAATAAAAAGCCCACGCTCAGCAACGAAGACCCAATGCAGCCAAAAAACAAATAAAATTAAAATTTAAAAAAAAGCTTTATTAAAAAAACCCATTTTGACACACTGTTAAATGTCTTCTAAGTACATACAGTCCTGTTGGCCTTATCACTGTTTTTTATAACACATTTTCTAAATGCACATCTCCCCGCAGACACTGGAAACTCTTGAAAAGACTTTATCGTCAACATTTTGTTTCACCAAACAAGCACTTCACAGGTGGGCAATAAATGTCCGATACATTATTTTCTAATCTCCAAAAAAGTTAAAGTACCAGGATAATGATATGCCAACCTCCTTATTTTTCAGAAGGCGAAACTCAGGTCCCAAAAGATGAGGTCGCTTATCCAAAGGCACACAGCTAGTTGGGATTGCATTTCACATACAAATTTCTACACTTAATGGTATAGCAGAAGCAGAAGCCAGCCAAGCAGATTTGATGACTGGCCTTTGGAGAAAAGAAAGTGGGTAATGGAAAACACTGTACAAATTCCAAAAAGTAATTTTTGCAGATGAGGCACATTTTTCATTCCCTGGTCTGGTAAGGTTTGCCAGTGTGTGCCGTGACTAATTTCTGTTGGCCCAGCCTAGGATTCTTGTTTGCAGGGCAGCATGACAGATTTGTTGGTATAAGCTGGCTTTAATTCATTTCAGGCCAATCCTGGAAACCAGAGGCTCTGTCATGTCTTCATTGCAACATTAACTCCATTTTTCTTTCTTCACTCCTTCTATTAATAAGCAGAGGCCACTCAATAGGGCAATCTTAACTGCCCGCTGAAGGTGGCAGCCAGAAGTATAAATAATTCTTCTCATGGACCCTTTTCTTCTTTTCCGGGAAGAGTAGTGGTTTTGTTCTCTTATCTCTCAAGGAGCTCCAAAGCGGATAAACTCATTCAAGACAGCTTAAAGGTTTCCCGGAGAAATAGAAATTCCAGGGCAGGCTTCCCAAGAAGGCGCAAGTCCTCCAGTGCCATCTGATGAACTCCCTGGGATTTGGAGTGGCTATAAGAATTCCCTCTAAGCCCCAGTTGTGTCCACACTTAACTCCATCTAGGAAAGCGTGGAGTGGTTGGAACCTGAGATATTACCCAGGGAGGTTTTTCCCCTGCTTTGTCTACAAACACAAGAAAGCAGCTGACTTATTGAGAAATTTCAGAATAGGGGTGGAGAGGAAGAAGGGTGAAAAGCAAAGCCTGCAGCTGTGGCCAGAGTCCTCCACGTGTGGGTGGATCCACAGGGGCACTCGGGACAGTCTGCGAGGGAGGGCGGTCTCTGGGCACAGACCCTTTGGAGGGAGCAATGCGTGAGTCAACAGCCCCCAGCAGAGGCACCTGTCTGTCTTGTTCATCTTCATGCACTGGGAAAGGCCTCATCTAAATCTACCCAAGTGCAAAGCCATCCTTGGCAGAGAAATAGAAGCCAAACACTTTGTTCACTGGTGCGTCCTTTGCCTCACCATGAACTAATCAGCTCAGCCAGGGCAATGTGGAACACCAGCTGGGCACGGTGTACCGTGTGCCCACACCCAACTCTGTGAAGGGAAAAGAGCACCCAATGAATAGCAGAGGGGCACCCACAAGACATGGTGAGCGAGGCAGAGTGTATTCCGCTGAGGAAGAGTGCTGGGCAGACATCTCTACATCAGCATGAACCCCTATACACTTTTCAATTTATATTCTTAAACTCAATCATTAACGCATTACCTAAGATAACTGTGATGTTTCCCTTAACATTTAGGTATTTATGTAAGGCCTAGTGAATCCATTGGACATAATATTAAAATGTATTGTACTCTTCCAGAGACTGTTAGGCTGTGTACACAACACCCAGGAACTGTATAGCCTGCTTACATTCTGTGCTTTTCCAGCAATGTACCGTATGTCAAATTTCTGTGTCAAGTGTCCTATCATTCCCAATCAATTTCTTTCCTTTCCCACCTCTAAGAATCACATGGAACATTTTTAGAAATACGCAAGTATTTCAGAATGGAAAAGATGGGGAAGGCATATTGCTATCAATCCGTCATATTTATCTATGGGAAAAGTTGAAATACAGAACATCTAGAGGGTCTAAGAATAGTAACTGATTATGTTCAAGTATGTTTTCAGAAAGCAAAGCAACAGTAGAATTTTCTTAGACAAAACCTAATTCTCACAGACTCACAACTTAGAGAACGAACTTATGGTTACCAGCAGGGAGGGGTGGGGGGAGGGATAGATTGGGAATAGGGGATTGATATGCACACACTACTATATTTAAAATATATAAACAACAAGAACCTACTGTATAGCACAGGGAACTCTGCTCAACACTCTGTAATAACCTAAATGGGAAAAGAATTTGAAAAAGAATAGATACATGTATATGCATAACTGAATCACTTTGCTGTACACTTGAAACTAACACAACACTGTTAACTCTACATTTTTTATTTATTAAAAAAAATAAATAATCAAACAACTTCCCATGAGCACTACTTCCCAGGAGGCCCTTAAAAGCTTCATAACGATGGCAAAAAAACCAAACTAATTCTCACAAGGTATATTAAAAGAGAGGCTGATATCTCTACGTAGGATCTGGAAAGCTGGGAGTTCCCTTTTCCTTAATACTTCTCCTTTTTCTCATTCTGCTGCTGGACCCGTGACCATTACTTCCATGACACAACTTCTTGATACTGCAAAGGTAACACTAGGCTGATTGCCCCATTCATCACATGATGTGACCAGGAGTCCCCAGTGCTACAAGCAATACCACAGACAAGCAAGCGCCAGTTCCCGTCATTTTCATTTCACTCTAAAGTAAATGCGGGCAGCCAAGAATTGTGAGTGTTCATCATGGGGTGTTCTTGTAAGGTTTCATACGTTTCTCATCTGCCATCAGCATAACACTAGACTTTTGGTATTTCTTATAAATGGGTCTTTCCTCTTCAAAGAATATCTTAGCTGCTCTCTGTCCAAAGATTCACTTAAGAAAAAGCATGACCTAAGGGAAAATAAAAGAATCACAATCTCTTTTACCTTCTAAATCTTCTCACCAGCAAATACTTAGCTCTAAAGGGAAGAGATGAGAAGATGCTGGGGTTATTGATTAGAGGAAGCTCTAATCCTTAGGTAGAAGGGCATTGCTCTAAGCAAGGCAAGGATGGAAAAAGGGAGAAGGAACGATAATTCCTTTTAATGGTTGCTTCACTCCAAGCACTCCCTTAGATATGAGGTTGACAAAGATAAATAGAAGAAGATTTCCATCCCTCAGAGAAATCAAACTCATAGGGAAGACAGACATGCATATTAACTAGAAAAGTGTTTCATGCATAGATGGGGTCCATTCAATGCTTGTTGGCCTGATGATTTACCTATAATAAAATTCAAATTCTCATACTGCACCATACCTGGGTCAAACTCTGGCTCCACCACCAACAAGCTGTGTGGTATTACACAGGTTACTCAACATCTCTGTGTTATTGTGAATTACTTTGCTCAGTGCCTGGCAAATAAATGTAGTAGTAGTTAATATTAATATTATTATTGTTACTGCCTGCCTCATCCTTCATCTCTCACTATGCTCCCCCATCATCCCTTCCTTATAACCTACACTCCGGTCATACCAAGCCAGGGGCTGCTTTCTGGACATACCATGATACTTCCCGTTTCTGAGTTTGAGATTTTCGTTCTGTCTTGTGCATCGAGAGTGGGCTTCTCAAACTGGCTGTGAACGCTTGGAGGGAGGCACTATGCTTTTTCACATTCATCATTCCAGCACCTGGCACACTTCCTGGAACAGGGTAGACATTTAACAAATATTTGTTGCATTAACTATGTGTTAAACTAAATCATGTGAATAAAACTATACACATCAAGGTAGGGAAAAAGTGAGGAATTCTTCATAGGGAATAAATCAGAGAAAGGTTTCCCATAGGAACAGACAGTTTAACTTGCAAGGCTTTGAAGGATAAATTCATCAGGGGCTGGAGGTTTGGTGTGTGTAAGTGTTGCAGTCGGCGTAAGAAAACACAAGACGTTGCATAGAGTGGGTGCTCTCTAAGCAGGGAGCTGAATGAAGGAAAGAATGGAGACACACGTTTTTTCTCAAAACAACAGCTTTTTTTTTCATGCTAAGAAAAAGCCCAACTTGGATTGTTTGGCTTCATTTTAGCCTCTTCCCTGCATCAATAATATTATTTTTGTAAACTTGTGAGTAGTGAGGAAGGAAAAGGTCTTAGACATTTCTCAGACTTTAATAGATAAACCAAATAACAATAAACAATCCTCACTATTATTCAGTCCCCTCATCTTCCAAGTCTCCTTTGCCCCAGCTCTTTACTCCCCAAAGGCAATGGCAACCTCTTCTCCATTCTCTTCTACATCATCTTCATCTGAGCCTGTGGAGAAGCAGACCTCAGCAACCTGATGTTCATGGGGAAAGGGAGTTTTGCTCAGAGTCACACCTTTATAAAATGTATCCAGTGCAGACCAGCTATTTCCTGTTTATCCGTGTACAACAAGCAATCTAACAAAAGGCAAATGTGGTACAAGACCTAAACCAAGGCATATCACCAAACCTCCCATGAAGTCTGCCTCTAGATATTCTGCTAGGGTTGGGTGGAAAGACATAAAGGGCTAAAGAAAATGAGGAAGGGGCCACACAGAAGATCAGCGAGGACCAAGACCTGCGGCAAGAGGTACTTGGTATGTTTGGGGAAGAGCAGGGAGAACAAGGAGTGGCAGGAGGTGGTGAAAGCAGAGAGATCAAGGACCAGACAGGTAAGGTGTTGACAGCCATGGTAGACTCTCTGGATGCACAAGACAGACATACTCCCATCCTTTATACACAAATGGTCTACCAGGGAAAAGATACATCTAAGAAACAGTCGTCACAAACATGATAAGCACTACGAAATGAAAATGCAAGTATTAGAGGATCATGAGATGAAGGACACTCATGCACCTAAGGGATTTAGAAAAGGCTTCCCAAGTTCTTTAAAGAAAGTATCAGTCAAGCAATAGACGAGTTGGGGTAGCAGGTAGAGCATTCCAGGGAGAGGAAACAGAATGGACCAAGTCTCAGGATACAGAGAGAGAGAGGGAGAGAGGGCACTTGAGGCTATACAGTGAGTCTGAGGAGGAGAGAGGTGCTGAGGAGGGAGACCACAAAGCGTGACAGGGCTGGATCTTAGGAGCCCTTGTAAAACATGGCAGAGATGTTGGTCTCTATCCTAAGAGATTCAGGAAGCCACCTTAAGCGTGGAGAAATTTATCAGATGAGAGTTTTAAGAAGGTCACATTGGCAGGTAATTTAGCGTGGCTGAAATACAGAGTGTGGAAGGGAGATGGCGAGAGATAACACTGGGGAAGTTAGCGGAGGCCAGGTTGTGCAGAAAAAAATACAGAAAGCGCCTTCTGTCCAAAAATTTTTTAAAAAGAAAGAAAAAGAAAAAGGATAGGCAATCTAACACGCACAAAGGAAAATACCAAATGTCTCTCTCGGGAAATATTGCTCTCTTGCCCACTAACTATTTTCTTGACCAATGAAGCTGAAAGTTATGTTTCCACCTTGCTCTTAGCTTCACAGTAACTGCCAACGTACGGGTCATTTACACTAGTGCTTCTCACACTCACTTGAATGTGCATTAGGATCCCTGGTGACATTAATAAAATGCAGATTCTTGTTCAGTAGGTCTGGGGCAGGGTCTGAGATGCTGCATTTCTAACATGCTCCCAGGTAATGCTTGGGATGCTGGTCCATGAACCACACTTTGAACAGCAAGCCATATACAGCTCTAGAGCTAAACAGAAGGTATTTGCGGCTTTCTGAACATATATGTAATAGCAGTGTTAAAAATGCAAAACAAGCAAGCAAAGAGAACCAGCAGATTATGCCTCAGTTACTGTGCTGCCTGCTTTCAGAGAACCTGGGTGTGACATGTCTTTCTATAAAGAGACTTGAGGAGATGTTCAGTGTGTAACTTAATTGGAAGCAGTTCAACTCAAACAACGCTTCTCTAGGAAGCTCAAAACTGGAGTCCTTCTGACTGTGACCCTACACCACAGTGACACCTACTGGTGGATTGGTGGATTACATGTTAAGGCTTTGAGAATAATTGAGTCAAGTGAGCAAACTTTTTCACACATAGCTTTAACGGAAGTGCAACTTCTGGTTGTGAAAGGACCCTTTAAAATAAAGTGTCAGAAATACCTTGATAAAGATTAAGGTCTGCACAGTAGTATGCTGATAAAAGTTCAACAACTGGCTCTCCAGGAAAAAAATACGTGAGTAAATACATATATTATAAATTTTACTCATATAAAGGATATGCAGCACATGATTTATCAATAACAAGAACAGGTTTTGTTGTCAATTCTGAATAGAAATTTATTCTCACAGAATACTTTCTCTTATTTTGCCAAACTTGTATCAGTTGCTAATCCATAACTGCAATTCGACAATGTTTTGACAAAAATAGTCTCTGAAAGAATGCTTATTTAGTATGCAATTTCCCAAAACTCCATTCATGTCATTGATGGCATGAATGTAATTCTGACATGAACGTTGGTTGGTATTTTTGTTTACGTTAATGAATAAAACAATGAAACAACACAAACATACGTTACGACATCACTCGTTACTCAATGACATGAGAACGACTTCTTTGTGAAACTGGGCGACAGTTTTGAATACTGGAAGACTACTTCTTCAACTTGGGGACTATTTATAATGTAACAGGTAATGACATGACACAATTTTAAGTTTAATGTGTATTAATAGCACTTCTCCATCATTTTCTTAAGTCTAGTTAATCAACAAAACAATAAATCCAGACCTGATCTGTGGCATTTTCCAGCTTCCATGTTATAAATACTCCCACCAAGACCAGTTTCAAGCTACTGAGGTGGCATCACTGACTGTGAAGTTGGGAAGATGTGCAGGAGCACACAATTCTATAGTATGTCTACCATGCAGGTAAAATAGAAGTAAATAACTTCAAGAGTATAGGTAATAGAAACCTGTAGTAAAATAATCAAGAAGCAGTGAAGTTTTGAGTGTTTTTAACCTTTGTTTTTAAACAGTTTATTTAGTTGTAATATTGTATAATTTAATTTTTAATAGTGACTGTTTTTAACAACCAGCTCACAACATTCCTAAAAATTTGACAGCTGGTTCTCATGAGCCAGTAAGAGCCAGCTCTAGCAACACCACTGGGTCTTTGGGATGGGGAGGTTTGAGGATAACATAGAAAAGGATTCAGGGAGATTGGAGGCTACTCTAGGACTTGAGACCTAAGAAAGGTCTATGCCAGCTCTTGACCAGGTCAACAAAAAAATGGCAAATGAAGTCATGGAAATCACAGTGGAATATAGAACTACTCCTGATGTGGGGAAAGAACTAAGACAAGTTGCTCTACTCAACAGTGGACTTTAGCAGGGACATGGAAGGGACAAGGCAGGGGGCTGAGGCAACAACAAGGTTGCCAAAAGGGAAAGAAGGGGGAGAGGACAGACTCCCGGAGCATAATCTCTTCCAGCAAAACGAAAAGGAGGAAATACTCCCTGATTCATTTTATGAAACAGGTATTACTCTGATACCAAACCAGACAAAGTACAAAAGAAAAAAAATACAACTACAGCCAATATCCCTCATGAATGTAAACACAAAAATCCCTTAATGAAATATTAGTATATAGAATTCATAAATATATGTTTTAAATTATATGTTATGACCAAGTGGAGTATAATCCAGGGATGCAAGAATAGTTCAATATTTTAAAAAATCAATGTAATCCACCATACTAGCAGGCTAAAAAATACGACATGATCATATCAATCAATGCAGAAAAAGCATTTGGTAAATTTCAATACCCATTCATGACTTTAAAATTTTTTTTAAATTCGGAAAAATAGGAAATAAGGTGAACTTCCTCAACTTGATAAAGTGCACCTACAAAAAACCTACAGCTAATATTATACTTAATGCTTAAATATTGAATGTTTTCTCCTTGAGATAAGGAACAAACAAGAATATCCACTCTCATAGCTCTTATTCAACATAGTGCTAGAAGTTCTAATCAATGCAATCAGGCATGAAAAGGAAAAAGAAGACATACAGATCAGAAAGGAAGAGATAAAATTGTCTCCATTTACAGATGACATAATGATTGTCTACACAGAAAATCCCAAGGAACCCAAAATAAATTCTGGGAACTAATAAGTGAGTTCAGCTAGATAAATATACAAAAATCAATTGTATTTCTCTATCGTAGCAGTGAACATATGGACACCAAAAATTAAAAATACGATACCACTTATAAACAATACATAGGGGTAAATATAACAAAACATGTTCCAGACTTATATGCTATAAACTATACAAAACTGAAGAAAGAAATCAAACATCTTAATAAATGGAGAGAAATGCCATATTAATGGATTAGAAGACTGAACACAATAAAAATGTCAATTTTCTCCAAATTGATATACAGTTTTAATGCAATTCCTAGCAAAAATGTCAGCAAGTTTTTAAAAAAATATAGACAAGATTATTCTAAAATTTATATGAAAATGCAAAGGAACTAGAACCAAAACAATTTTGAAAAAGAGGAATAAAGTGGGAAGAATCATTCTACTCATTTCAGGACTTATTATATAGCTACACTACTAAAGACTGTATGGTACTAGTGGAGGAATAAACACATAGATCAATAAAACAGAATAGAGAATCCAGAAATAAACTCACACAAATATGCCCAACTGGTTTTTGACAAAGGTGCAAAGGAGGAAAGATAGCCTTTTTAACAAATGGCACTGGAGCAACAGGATATCCACAGGCAAAAAAAAAAAAAAAAAAAAAAGAACCTCAAGCTAAGTCTTATACCTTATATAAAAATTAACTTAAAATAGATCACAAACTTAAATATCAAATGTAAAACTAAAAAATTTTTAGGAAAAAACAAGAGAAAATCTTTGAGATCTAGGAGCTAGGCAAAGAGTTCTCAGACTTAACACCGAAACATAGATCGTAAAAGGAATTAATTATAATTATAATTAAAGCCATAAAATGATAAATTCAAAATCAAAAACTTTTGCTTTGCAAAAGATCTTTTTAAAAGGGTGAAAAGACAAGCTACAGAATGGGAGAAAATGTTTGCAAACTACTTACCCAACAAAGGACTAGTATCTAGAATATATTTTAAAACTCTCAAAACTCAGCAATAAAAAAGGAAGCAATTCAATTAGAATATGGGCTAAAGGCATGAAGAGACATTTCATAGAAAAAGATATAGAGGTGGCAAAAAAGCCCATGAAAAGATGTTCAGCCCATGAAAAGATTATTAGCTATTAGGGTAATGCAAATAAAGACCACCATGAGATATCACTACACCCCTATCAAGATGGTGAAAATTAAAAATAGTGAGAACACTAGATGAAGAAAACTGGATCACTCATATGTATTTGATGGGAATGTTACAGCCACTCTGAAAATCAGTTTGCCAATTTCTTTAAAAACTAAATATGCAATTACCATATGACCCAAAAATTGCACTTCTGGGCATTTATCCCAGGGAAATAAAAACCTATTTTCACACAAAAACCTATATCAAATTTAATTTTAAAATATTGAATTGCCTTCTCGAGAGTTACACAGATGTATAAAAGCAGACACAGGACAAGATCTCTGTCCAGTCCTCTGCCTGGTCACCACCTCTCTGTTCATTATATCTGGAATGGCATGTAAGTTTTGTCTTCATCTGATGGATAATGGATGCTTGCAATTCTGTGATGAAAAGGATTCTAAGGCCTTGGAATTCCAAGGTTGGCAGGAAAAGTTTTCACAATTAATTAGTGCTGTCTGCCATGAATATAACCAGTAAGAATGGCAATATACAAGCTTAATATTTGCCAGTTGTAAATTGAAATATGTTGCCTCACCAATCATAGAATACTAAAACCAGAATAGGTATTAGCAATTACCAAGTAGATAACTCTTTTATTTTACTGATGTGGAAACCAAAGAAGTAAAATAAGAGAGAGCCAGACCCCAAGTTTATTATCTGACCTCTCCATTTTACCAAGTCCAGCCTTGCTTCCAGTAGTAACTGACTAGATATTTCAAGTCCATGAGTTTTCTCTTTGTGTGGAAGGGATTTTACTTCTGTGGTTATTTCTCACAAACAGCTTCTTGATGCTGGAATTGTCCTAGGAAAAAGGGGAGAGCACTCTAGAAAAGAAAATACCCAACTCCAAAAATTTGAAACAGAATCTCTTTCATATTCATCATCTTGCTAGCCAGGCTAAAGTTCTCAGAGACTATCTGGCCTTATTTTAAGAAGTACAAGTGTTCTTCTCTCATATTTTGGGAAGTGGTAGAGAGGAGAGATGTAAAAATGTGATGCTGGTACCTTCAAGCCCTTTGCCTATGAAAATCATCACCGCATCGTGCTGGGAATTTATAGAGGTCTTTTCAGGCTTCCAGAAATAGCAGGTTCCATCTTCCCTGTTAGTTCCTTTGCCCTGCTAATATCAAAGAGATCACTAAACTCCATGAATAAATGGAATCAAGTTAAGATTTTCAGATTTTGACTTTCATGTTTTAAAAGAGGGAAAGAAGACAGCTACTTAAACCCTTTGCCCCTGAGAACAAGCTGTGCTAAGAGATCTGAACTCATGACTGGCTGCTTTGGTTCCATGTGCCTTGAGACTTACAGAAACTCTGTCTGAAGCCTCGCTACAACCTCCCCAAGTAACTACGTAGTGATGGTTAATGAATATGCAAGAATTTGAGGATCAGGCTGGGGTGAGCAGGCCTGACATTTGATCTTTTGAGTGAAACTCATGATAACAGCTCTCAGTGTGCCTTCTGAAAGCCTCCCATGGCCCTTACTGCTGCCAGCCTCCCACCTTATCTGCAGGCACCGAAAGCTTCAAATTACAGCAGCTAATCGGATGAAAGCAGAAATGCATCCTTCTAATGGAGGGAGAGGTTAATGCTCTGACCTTTTTCCTTCCCTGGCAGAGGCAAAACAAAAACACAGATGAAGGTTGTGAAGCAGAAAAGCAGATGAGCTCTGCTTCAGAGCCCCCAGAGTGGACGTTCCAGCTAAAATCTAAGATGTTTTAGAGACTACAGACACACATCAGAAGGACAGAAAACAACCCAAGATAGCAGTTACCAAATTATCCCCGAGACACTATGCAAATCCCTTGCTCAGTAAAAGTGATTAGTAGAATTTACTTCCATACATAGGTAAGTTACTTTGCACCTAAAATTAATTTCATTTATGGCCTGGTTTTATGATATTTTTATATCTTTGACACCCTATATGGGCCCCAGGAATAAACAGAGCTGAAAAATAAGAAGCATCGAAATAAAGATTTAATGTGAAATGTGAAATTGTCTAATGCAATTGGGACTCATAATTTAGCCCAAAGAGTATCTTTTTCTTGAGTATTCTGTTGCACCAACAGATTTCTTCTGGACTAATATAGTTTGTATTAAAAACATATTTGCCATTGATTCAGGAAAGAAGACTCTTCTGACATCAACCTATTTTATCGAAAGAGGTGCAGTTAAAAATGTATGTGGAGTAATTTCATCTTTTTATTCAATTACTCTGGAGAGCAATATTACCATAGGGTGATTGAGACACTAAAATTCAAAGAAACTTGAGAGTGAGATAAATTGGATTTATATCATTTGAAAGATAAGTCTGAGATCAAGGTTCTGGGTGATTTTCTTCTGACAATCACCATGTGTGGTATATTTTAATGTTTTTATACTCCATTTTTGAGGGATGAAATATGTGAGTGCCTGAAGGAAGTGTCATCCTGATGGCAGGGGGAACAGTGGGGAGTGAAAAGAGGAAAGATGATAGTAATCAGGCAATTACAGAACTTGGCATTTAATACATTTTTAAATAATAGCCTACCACTCAGTGCGAGGGAAAGAAAAAGAGAAAACTGTGAGAGGCACTCAAAATGCCTAATAGTGAGCTAAATTTCCTCTCTGGAGTACTCACCTTATTGTTTTGGATAAACTTCTAGATCAATAGAGGCCCATCATGTTCTGCCATCTGAGAGTTTGGTTCACAGTGTCAAACCAACAAACCCATCTCTCTTAATCACCAATTAAAAGCGGAGCCTTGGATTATACACTGCACAAATGACCAACATGGAACAGACATAACATTCAGATGACATGAAGAATATACCAATTCCATGACCAAAAAAGTGCCGCTTGTCCGTTTTATTTTGTCAGCTAAGGGATCTCTAAGTACATGCTTTGGAACAATTCTGTTTCTTTAAAAAGTATATTGCAGAATGGTCATGAACTTGGATCCATACCTGGACCCAGCTATTTACTTGCTGTAAATTTGGATAAGTTACTTGACACACTGAATCTGTTTTCCCATCTGCAAAAATCAGAGTAATACTACTTTCACTTTACAAAGTTGTTTTGGGACTCGAATCACATGATAGCCACAGGTAAAAATGTTTGGAACATAGTAGATTTATATCGAGCTATAGCGAATGCAAAGACATGAATGAACCCCTAGGACAAGATAATCTAGTAGATGAGCTACAACTTGGGAATATCCTAAGGCAACATATAGACACACATTATATAAACACAGAGAATATAGACAGCCCACATGAATGTTAGTTACTGGAAGCAAGCAAAGGTCATCTTGAGGGAGCTTAGTCAGAGAAAACTTCCAAGAGATTTTAGCCCCTGGTAGGGGAGTATGATCTCTCCATAAAATCTGAAACCACAGTACGTCGTTGGCATTTCAAGCGCGTATATATTTCCAAAGGACTTCTTGAATGCTTTACCCAACTTTCTGACACTTAGCAATACAACCTATTCTTCAACAAACACGTATCAAAAGCCAGCTGATTTCCAGGTGTTCCTTCTCCTGGGCCTGTCACCAACTGTACAGAAACAAGAGAACCCATCCAGGCTTTTCCACCCCCTGAGGAAAACAAGGAGCCCCACCTTGATCTCTGCAATCAGCACTCTGAACTGGCACTCAGCTTCCTCTTTTAAACGTGGTAAAGAAAAATGTGTACGTTATTTGGCTGCATTTTCTCTGATTGGTTATTGTCTTCTCTTTTAGTATACGCTTGATTCTCCAAATATGGCTTATTTCTATATATTATATCTACATGTTTACCACCGGCAGTAAGACTTGGCAGATTAATTATCCAAATTAATTACCTAGGCTTGGCTTTAATTTCTATTTTAAAGGATAATGTCTTGAATTAGAAGTACCAGCACATGAAAATACTGCCTAGGTTTATGGCGAATTTTAAACAGAAAATGTTTTAAATTCAAACGTATTTGTAGATGTCCATATTTTATTTAACTCACTCATGAACAAGTTTTCAATTAAGGTAGAACATGCTACTTATAAATCATTAACTTGGATAATATAAGTGTGTATAGGTAGGATTCAAATTCATAAATGAGATTCATTCACTCATCGATTTTGCTGGGCACTAGGGATATATACAAAAACAGAAACAAAAAACACCATCTGACCTTCAAGATACTTAGTCTGCAGGAGACAAACATGTAAACAGATCATTAAAGTGGCTATATAGTAAGTCCTTTTAGAGACATTGCAGGATCGGTTTTTCCCATCTCACTTT
Organism: Balaenoptera acutorostrata; assembly: GCF_949987535.1. Classification (NCBI taxonomy): domain Eukaryota; kingdom Metazoa; phylum Chordata; class Mammalia; order Artiodactyla; family Balaenopteridae; genus Balaenoptera; species Balaenoptera acutorostrata. Next base: position 13,269,040 of record NC_080084.1, on the reverse strand, counting down.
TCTCCTCCTGATCTCAGGTGCACACCAGACAAGGATGACAGGAGGGAACAGGAGACAGATGGTATTTTAGCAGGACAACCTACAGGACATGCCTATGGGATTGCAGACGCTACATCGTCCAGAATATCGGGGAAGCCTCCTTCCCTCCACCTGGGGTGGCATCCAGCAGAGGGCTTAGCAGTGAGAGGAGACTCACCTGCAGAGAGAAGCAGACCCTGAGTGGGCAACAAAAAGTAAACGTGCTAAGTCTCAGACCAGCTGAGACAGACCAGAGAAGGAGAATTTAATGAACTGTGGTAGGAGAGGCTCCCAAAGCCTACCTCCTCATTGAAACTCTTAAATGAGCTAGAAGGTAGACCCAAGAGTCAAAAACCCTTCAATGTGTTCTTCCTCGTTCCCTGTGGGTATGGGGCTGTGCACACATGTAAGTATGTACACGTGAGCTTGCCCTGTCAACTGTCAAGACCATTTGGGGAATGGGTTGTCCTGTTTCCTCCTTCTCTACACTGGAGTATAATCTTGGTGATTACAAAGGAGAAATATACAACATGTAATGAAGGAAAAGAAAATAGTAATAGTCTTTGAGGGTACCAGGGAAGGCTTCACTGAGGAAATCATTTGAGCTGAGTCTTGAAGCATAAATAGGGATTCATCAAACTGATATTCTGAGCAGAGGAAATAAAAGTGTATACAAAGATGCAGAGGTCTGAAGAAAGCATGGAGTGTTCAGGCAACATACAGTTAGTTTGGTACAGCAGAGCACAGGGGCATGCTAATAAACGGGGAAGATGTAAGAGGTGAGCTTAGAAAGTCAGGGAAGGGCTGTTTCAGAAGAGTCTTTATCCCAGAGCGAATGTGTGGCTATTAAAGGATATTAAGCTAGGGAGTGTCTCATTTACAAGAGGAAGGTTTTTGTTGACAGAAAGGTCCCAAAGTGTGCAGACTACAAAGTCGACACCATGTAAATAAACTGGGGAAAGGCTATGCAAAGGTCATTGAGCTGCGAGGTGGAAGGATGTGGGGCGTGACCTTGGAAGAGACCCACAGCGCTCCTGAACTTGGTGGGACTAGATTGTGGTTGGTGAGGTCCTACACAAAACGGTGGCAGAAGGAAGGGACTGATGTGAATATGTTAAAAGAGTAGATTGCTAAATGGGATGGGTTAACATGGAGAGAGAAGGCAAGGAAGGAACAGAGAGGATGCCCGGTTGTGTAGTTTTGGAGATTTGACAGACCCATCTATGGGGAAAGATCTCGATTTCCATCTTGTTAAGGTCAAGGGGCCTGGGTTGAATCTAACTCAAGTGTCCCAGTGGGTAGTTGAACATACACTTTGATCATGATTAGAAGCATGGCTTTGAGGAGAAAAAATGTTTGGTGTCAGAAGACAGATCAGTGATTGTCTAGGGCCAGGAATGGGGGAGTACTGACTAGAAAGGGGAACAAGGAGTCTTACTGGGGTGATGTACATGTTCTACATCTTGACTGTGGTGGACTATACACAGCTGTATACATCTGAAAAAAACTTATTGAACTTGAAATGGATACACTGTAGTTTATGTGATTATAATGCAGTAAAAGTTCATTTTTTAAGAGGTTTTGTCTTAAGTATATGAATGATAGTTGAAAATGCGAAGTGGACAAGATAGATGAGAAAAGTTACAGAGTGAGATAAGAAGAGGATGGAGGCAAGAACTGTATTGCAGGGGTAGGAGAGGAAAACTCGCAAAATCACCAGCTAGTGTTTAGTGTTTAGCCGTGAAACAGAATAGTACCATCTTACAGCTCTTTGCGGGGGATTTCCCTGGTGGCCTGGTGGCTAAGACTCCACGTTCCCAATGCAGGGAGCCCGAGTTCGATACCTGGTCAGGGAACTAGATCCCGCATTCCGCAACTGAAGATCGTACACGAAGCAACGAAGATCCCGCGTGCCACAACTAAGACCTGGCGCAGCCAAATAAATATTTAAAAAACAAATAAAAAAGCTCTTTGGGGGCTTATACGTCATCTAGTTCTACTTCTTTTTACATATGAAGGAACTGGGATTCGTACTGAGGTAAAATGCTTTGCTCAAGGTCACAAAGGTAGTTAATAGCAAAGGCAACACTAGTTCCAAGCCAGGACCCCTGAGCCTGGGATGGCTCTGTCCTGGACTACTTCATCAGTGGGACTCAAATGTAAAAGGACACCCTACACCACAAAAAAGAGGTCCCACTGGTGTCCCACTGGAGTCGAGCCATATATTTCCTCCTCTTAGTTACTGCTTTCTTGTGCAGGGCTCATCAAAGAGCCACGTGACCCTAAGAGCTTGCAGAAAGCTTTAGAAGACAAACCCACCTTCCACTATCTGAGGTTTTGGAAGTGAAAGGAATACGGTTAGATCTAGACGTGCACCACCATGACTGAAAACAGAGGAGATATTTTTTTCATCACACAGATATCTACCTACCAAGCAGGGGTTTTGGTTTTGTTTCGTTTTCCTGGGATGACACATCTCTGGACATTGCACAGGCACTTTCTGACAAATCAAATAAACGAACATGTCACGAGTCAGTGAAAATTAAGAAAGAGGAGGCGTAGAGAAGGTATTGAACAATTTATCAAGCCAAACACAACCTTTCCATTTTTATTTTCTTTTATATTTCTTACAAAAATGAACTCACATAAGTGTATTTTTGTTTATAATAAGAAAAGAGACCAAGTGTTGACCTCCTTGGTGAGTATTGAACAGATGGAGCCAGAAGCATCGAGGGGAGAGGAAATAGAGACAAATATCGTTGTCATGGTTTCTTTGAGATGCAGTAAACGAAGGGACCCAAATGGACAATGAAAGCCCCCATTGGGTAAAACCACGTCACTCCTTTCTTTTTAGGTAATTGCCAAGCTCACTTGGAAGGTCTGAAGTCCATGGGAGACGAGAAAACAGCAATGCTGTCACTCACCCCTGGCTATTCTCAAATTATATTTACCCTGGAACCATCCTATCCTCCCATATAACAGACATCAAACAATTAATGACTACCTCAGATTAATCTGTTATCCCAGTGGGCAGTGCCCTGCAGAATTATGTGACACATGTAAACACAAGACATGAGGGAAGCTGGGCACTGCCCGAGACCAAGTTCTCTGTTTCATTGGGAAGCAGCAAGCACATATGCGAAGAACAGCATTGTGAAAGATCTGTAAATCCTGGTGACACATTCAAGGTCCCTGTCTTGGTGTCACTTTCCAGTCCTCTCCAAATTAACCCAAATCCACCTCCACTGTATTCCAGGTACTATGCAGATCGGACGAGAGCTTGATATACCTGTATTGCCCAATCATGTCCCCATAATTTGTTTATGGGGGTGTTGGAAAAGGAGGGAATGGGAGTAGAGAGGGACCCCTTCTCAACAGCTTTTTTGAGGGCCAAATCAAAGTCCAGCGCAATGAAGACTGTCTCTACGTGATGGAGAACAGGCGAACGTCGGACACATTCAAATGTTTGGCTGAACTCACGTGTTTTGTCTGGAGGTTCTGATCAGGTTGATACAAGGTCTTTTCCAAGGTCAGCGCAGAGGCTGCCAGCGCTGAGATCAGACTGTTTCAACCCCGAGCTCTACAGCAGTCCCCGTCCTGTGCCTGCCAAAACAGATTCTCCCCAGTCCACACAAGATTAGGGGCTGTTTTCTCCTTGTTCTCCATGCCCTTCGTGAATGACCCTCTAGTTTGTTACAGGCTGGTGCAACGTGAGCAGAGGTCCTGTGTCGAGGGGAGGAATGTGGCTGTGTTTAGGAAACACTGGTTCTGGGGTGATGGGTGGTGACACGCTGGGCACCCGAGCCAGCTGCAGACAGAAGGAGGAAGGGGGGTTCACCTTGGCTCGGCTGCATGTCCTCAGAAGCCAAGAAGAGCAATTTTTAGGCTGTTGAAATGTATCTCTCTCGTGAGTCTGTCCCCAAAGCCCAAAGCCTGCAACATCTCATTTCCTGTTTGGGGATTTCCTGAAATCAAAACGGAGATGTTGGCCTCTGTAAAGAAACCTGTAGAAAGACTTTTCTCTGGAACTAGGACCATGTGTCTCAGCTTCATACAATTTGGCCTCACCAGCTTGATGCTCTTTTCCCATCTCCTCTGAAAGTGCATGTACCACACCTCTCCTTCATTGCCCATACCCTCTGTTCCTGGTCATTGGCACTCCCCCTTAGTTTTTGAAAATGCGAAAGCCTCTTATTATGAAGTTTATTTGGAGTTACTGCTTTTCCAAAAGAGGGGGGCAGAATATGAATTTGGGGGAACCATATTATCCCCTATAATTGCAAAACTGAAGGAAATTTTGGATAAGCATCAAATTAGAAAGAACACAGCCCTGATGAATGGTATCTTTGTTTCTTAGATCTGGGACTTGTGTGGGGAGGGTGGAAATGGGCATAATAAGTAGGCCATAGGAAATGGCATCATACACTCTTTTCTTTGACCCTTAAAGCTGGTTTTCCATAACCATGATCATGGTTTACTAGAGTGTCACTTCCAAGATCCAAACATTATTTTTTTCTGAGTTCTTGTTCTTCACACAAATACATCATCATTACTTCACAAGTCCTTTGTGAGCTTTACTCTGCCAGCTCTCACAATGGGGAAGAAGAAGGACTTGTGTCTACAGAATCACATGAGCCTCTGCAAACAAATAGGCACAATACCAGCAAACTGAGACCTTCCCAAAGATGGGAGTATGTTTAAGGCCAATGTATGGGCTTTCCCAAGTGTTTCACTTCCCAATATATACAAACCAAATTACTTATAATTCCAATATCACGAGAAAGCTTCTGAAGAAGAAACAGATTGACTTATAAGCATGACACAAACTCCCCTCCACTAGTAAAGAATTTCATACCTATTTTAAAGGCTATAAGGGTAGAACTAGATTTTTCCATATCAGTGGGGATAGGGACATTTTTTTTTCCAGAGGTACTGTAAAGAATTGCAGCCACGTCTTTCTCTCCCCATGGGAGAAAACAGAGTATGGCGGAAAGAATGTGAACAAACAAAACAATCTTGGGTTTGAAATTTGGATCTGTCATTTATTAGTGATATGGTATTGCATAAGTTATGTATATAATTACTGTGTCCTGCTTTACCATCTTAGGTGAAGTAAAATCACATTTCTTTTAATATAAGCTTCCACATTCCCTATCTCAAAAAGGATTTTTTCTCAAGGGAACCCTCCTACACTGTTGGTACAGCCACTACGGAAAACAGTATGGAGGTTCCTCAAAAAACTAAAAACAGAGCTACCATATGATCCAGCACTCCCACTCCTGGGCATATATCTGGAGAAAACCATAATTCGAAAAGATATGTGCACCCCAATGTTCACAGCAGCACTACTCACGATAGCCAAGACATGGAAGCAACCTAAATGTCAATCGACAGATGAATGGATAAAGAAGATGTGGTACATATATACAATGGAATACTACTCAGTCATAAAAAAGAATGAAATAATGCCATTTGCAGCAACATGGATGGACCTAGAGATTATCATATTAAGTGAAGTAAATCAGACAGAGAAAGACAAATACCATATGATACCCCTTATATGTGGAATCTCAAATATGACACAAATGAGCCTATCTACAAAACAGAAACAGACTCACAGACGTAGAGAACAGACTTGTGGTTGCCAAGGAGGAGGGAGTGGGGGAGAGATGGATTGGGAGTTTGGGATAAGCAGATGCAAACTATTATATATAGAATGGATAAACAAAAAGGTCCTACTGTATAGCACAGGGAACTATATTCAATATCCTGTGATAAACCATAATGGAAAAGAATATGAAAAAGAATATATATGTATAACTTAATCACTTTGCTGTACAGCAGAAATTAACACAACTTTGCAAACCAACTGTACTTCAATTAAAAAAAAAAGATTATCAAAATGTATTTTCAATGGCATCCCTAGAGTTACTGCAAAAATAAACAAATTACGGAGAGGGGCGTCACAGCAGATGTGTTTCATTTTCTTATTTCTGCTTCATCACCTCCAGGCTAAAGACATACACTGAAGTTGGGATTTTAGACCATGAAAACAGGAAGTAGAAGACATCTGTGATTATACTTGACTACCTAAAGATGTTCATCTAAATGACCTGCATTCTCTCAGACTAGCAGATAATATTATTTCACTGGTGAAATGAGTCTTCTTATTAATGGTGTGTGAGCTATATACACGATGACTGAATGCGGCTTGTAAGATAAAACTTTTTCAGGTGCTGCAACTAAGTGAATATTGACTCGCCCCAGCCCCTGTACTGAAGGTGAACAGATGGAGTTTAGCCACACAGCGGGACGGCTTGCCCAGTGAGCTCACCATTGTTATTGCCATTCCCAAGTCAGTTCTTATTCTTGCCGGAAATCACATGACGTTGACAGGAGAAATGTCTCCTCTTCTGGGGAACAGGAATAAAACAATGGAGTAAAAAATGAAAAGAACAGAGAAAGGATTTGCTTTCAGACTTGCCAACTCACTCCGAACCTGAACTTTCAGTACTTTTAACCATCTTGTCAATATAGCACATTTAGTACACTCTATCAATATAATCCACTTATATCACATCTCATGCTTCAAATAGAGTAGTAGAAATTCAGGAAGTAAATTCCATCTTAAGGGGCTCTTACAGAATAAAGAAACAAAACCTTCCTGGAAGTGGTTTGTATTTTGCTAAGGCGTTTCCATTTTCATTCCCCTACTAGAATTAACACGTAAGCTCTATGGTGGCAGGGGTTTTGTCAGTTTCACTCACTATTGTAGCCTCTTGGCCCAGAATAATTCCTGGCACATATTAAGTGCTCAATAAAAAATTATTGAGTAAATTAATAAATTCCAGGCAGGCTGACATTCTGAGTGATCCAAGTAATGATAATTTCCTTGATAATATTTTAAAAATAATTTTCTTGTTCTTTAATACATTTTTTTCTTGTTTCCCTAGTGAAAAAAACCAAAGGCTTCTTTTCCTTCATGGAAAGTTCTGATTACCTTTTACCTTACCCCAATTTTCAAGTGATCAATAATTTTAAAAATATCCACTAGAAACTCCATTTTTCCTTATGGAACACTTCAACCAAAAAAACTAATTTAAAATAAATGCTCTCTCTCTAGTATATAACACTATTTCTTCCTTCCTTCAAATTATAAAAACAAACTAATAAACTAAAAACTCCTGGCCTTTCTCACCTTCTGCGATGGCCCACACTCTATCTGCGGAGTGTGTTTCTCTCTAAATAAATCCACTTCTTACCTAAAAAAAATAAAAATAAAAATTCCTTTACACGTCATCACCTCTGTTTCCATTCAATGTCAAAAGTAACATTTGTTAGTCTCATCAGGAGAGTCTCAAGAATCAGGAAGTTGTCAAGTTCAAAGTGGTGGAAATTAGTTTTCCAAGATTTTAATTTTAATTTGAAAGCTGAAATTTTATCATTGGCAACAGAGTCTATTGGTTCTCTTAAAGTGACAGGCTCACTACATTTCCATGAAGATGACTGACAAAAACCCATCACTGAACAACCCACAGTTTGCCAGACACTCTTTTGAGCAAAAATGGTTTTCCAGGGAAAAGTTTAGCTCACAACTCAAACAATCACACAGTGCTTTTCTTTGAGATTCCCATTGTGCTTTGGTGTGCAGCAGACATGCTTTATATATACGCCCCATTTTGTCACATAGAATATTAAAAAGACATGTACTCAAAGGTCAAGGTTTTATAAAATGAGTCACTTTTATTACTTCATCAAGGACATCATTAAGTAAACTGGCTTTATTTTTCTGTGAGTGTGACTCATCAGATGAGTCTGCAGTCACGTTTACTCTGTATACATAAGAAGCAATCTACGTGAGGCTCATTCCAAAGGCTCCTGGGATACTGCCCTTGCCTTAAAACCATTAACGGCACCCACTACCTACATTGATAGTCTCTAAAATCTTTAGTTACCTACTCAATCAGTTTTTTTTTTTTTAATTAAGGAGTTTGTGATAGTAAAATTCCAAGTATTCCTAATGGCCTGTTGGGGCTGGTTGTATAACCTCCTCTGGTGAGCGAAGCTGGATGATGAGGTCATGGTTTGCAATGGGAAATAAAATAGAGAACAAATTTTTGACTTAATGTTCACAATTCTCTTGGAGACATTGATCAGCGTTCAGTCCTGATTCATTGCAGAAGCTTCAAGAGACAAAGAGCTGAACGGCTCATGTCACTGGCTCCAGGGGGATACCACGGAGCAAGGGTAGTTATCAGGGAAGAAGCCCAGGAAGGTGAAAGGAGGTCTCTGCTGATCATGATAGGTCATACCCTCCTGGGGATACAGTCCACCTCTGACTGACCCCAGGCTTGGCTGTTAAGCCCAATGCGTTGAGAGGACAAAAATCATGGAGGGTCACTCCTGCCCCTTCTCACACCTTGCATCCTGCCCAAGTCCTTAATAATGCCCCTTCCACCAGCACCAACGGGGTCACTAATTTAATTGGTTGGGCCCAGGATATGGATGAGGTCACGTTTACTAGTCAGAGAGGTTACTATGACTTAAAAGGGGGCTCTCATGCAACGCACCCCATATTCTTGCATCCATAGCAAGTGGAGAGCAAAGAGGGCTTGTCTCCTGAGAGGTTTCCCCCTCTTTTATTCCTGTTTTGATCCTTGGTTAATGAGTAAGCAGGGTGAGGACTTACAGACTTTCTCTCCTTTCTCTTGGCACATTGAACAGGCTGGTCCTAAGACTGAGAACTGAGAAACAGAAAGGCCGTAAAAGATGCTCCTTAGGCTTGAAATCTAAATTATATGTTCAAATCCAGCTTTTACCGGAGTTCATTGCACTGGGATTATTTGGGTTTGCACAGCAACTATAAAGAGGTTGTTGAGTTTCATTATGCTCTTGGGAACTTTGTGTAAAACTCCATCAGAAATCCCATGGAAGGGAGAGACAGAGTACACTTCAAGCATTCCTCTGACCCTGGTTTTAATACCATCCGCGTATCACAATGCCCCTCACACCTTTCTCCATTGTCCTGCTTGTATCTGCTCAGGGCCTACCACAGTGCCCAACTCATAACAATAAATATGTCTGAAACAACTAAACGAAGAACAAAAGGGTACCATCCCTGGTTCAATCATTAGTCATTCCCTTTTCCTGAACCAATTCCTTTTCCTCAACCCGGGTCTTCACAAACAAAAGGGTGATGGCCACAGATAGCTGGAACTACAGCTCACATTTACTGAGAGAAGTATGAACACAAGCTTACTTAATCATCACAACAACCTCATAGGGAGCAAACATGACACATGAACAAGATAGAGCTTTAAAAGGTCGAATAACTTGACCAAGGTAATAAAGATGGTACATCAAAGAGTAGGGACTAAAATCAGGTCTTTCTCATTCCAGTCATAGCTCATAATTCTATATTCCCTCTGAGTTCCTAAAGCATTTTCATTTCTGTAATCAGAAGGAAATAAAGATATATGTTGACATTAGAATTATGAGGTTAAGATATTATTAACTAAGATATTACCTAACGACAACAGCAACAAAAATGGAAACAAAGGAAAGAAATTTCCGAAAGAAGGGCGAAGAAATTCTTTGTAAAATATTCAAGATTGCAAAGGTACTTGAAACATAAACTGACTACCTTTATTCGTGGCCTGTGGGCTTCTATACTGTTTACTTCGAAGATTCTAAGAAAGACATATGTCATTTATGCAGAGTTATACCCTCCTGGCTTTAGATAATCAACATTATTCATTGAAAATTAACTTTACACTGGATTCCCCTAAGGAATTGTTGTCTTTAGCAGGAATTATGTGCTACTAATAATTTTTAATGCACAATATTACAATGGGTATTTCAAATTTCAAGTTCAGGTCTGTACTGTGCTTAGATCCTTAAGGTGTTCTATTGATACTGAGCCATTCTCCTATGTGTAATACACAATGTTTGACCCTGAAAGAATGATGCTCATTTTTGCCTATGTCTTTATTTCTGAGAAGTGCATAGAACACTGTATGCATTCAATCTGTTACTAATAATGATAATGACCTCAACTGATATTTGAGTTGCTAGAATCCAGTCCTTAAGAGCAACACAGAAGCCAGTCAGCATTCAGGTTCTGAAATATTATATTTGCTACGTGATCAAAGGTCAAAGTTGCCTCCATTTTCAGGTGAAGAAGTAAAGACTGTTAACTAACATTAGTAATCATTTTTTTCAATATTTCTGAAAAGGTTTCTGCCCACCTCATCATACAGCTTTGAAAATCAGTCTTTGAGAATAATCCAAGTAAAGCGTACTGAAACACTAAACAGAAAGCTGCATTGCAGGAAGTCCTTCACAGCCATGAGCCGTTCCACACAACAGCCTGTGAGGCAGGACACTTGCTGAATCATATTTCAGAAATGGAGTCACTGAGGTAAAGAGAAAGGTGTCTTATGATGGGGTCAACACAGATAAAATACACGGAGGGCCTTCCATGGAACTCCAAAAGCAGAGCTCCCGTTTTGCAGATAAGAATCATTCCATGATAGCAATTATCACAGACGAGAGGGCATTATCTTATTAATGAAAACCCTATTGCAAAAGACACATATGTTAAGCAAAAAATAATAATAAAGTATCAAATCTATGGGTACTCAAAGAGTTCCAAAGAATCCTTGGTTTATTTTCTTGAAATACATCTCATTTTTATTTTTATTTTTTAATTTTTTACAATTTCTTTATTTTATTTTATTTATTTTTGGCTGCCTTGGGTCTTTGTTGCTGTGCACGGGCTTTCTCTAGTTGCGGCGAACAGGGGCTACTCTTCGTTGCAGTGAGCGGGCTTCTCATTGCGGTGGCTTCTCTTGTTGTGGAGCATGGGCTCTAGGCACGCGGGCTTCAGTAGTTGTGGCATGCAGGCACAGTAGTTGTGGTTCATGGGCTCTAGAGCAAAGGCTCAGTAGTTGTGGCCCAAGGGCTTAGTTGCTCTGCGGCATGTGGGATCTTCCCGGACCAGGGTTCGAACCCGTGTCCCCTGCATTGGCAAACGGATTCTTAATCACTGTGCCACCAGGGAAGGCCCTACACCTCATTTTTAATCCCATGAAATTCCCTCTCCTTTATCCTCTTCCTCCACAAAATTTTTATACCACATTAAATGAGCAATGATTTTATTTCACTAAATTTTCTCAGGACTACATACTGCATACAAGTTTAGGGTGAATTTGATCGATGGACTCGTGATGAAGAACCAAGCAGAACCAAAAAAACACATGAAATGTTGGGGTTTAAGACCTACATGCAGGGACTTCCCTGGTGGCGCAGTGGTTAAGAATCCGCCTGCCAATGCAGGGGACACAGGTTCGAGCTCTGGTCCAGGAAGATTCCACATGCCGCAGAGCAACTGAGCCCATGTGCCACAACTACTGAGCTCTCGTGCCACAACTACTGAAGCCCGCACTCCACAACAAGAGAAGCCACCGCAATGAGAAACCCACGCACCACAATGAAGAGTAGCCCCTGCTCGCCCAACTAGCACGCAGCAATGAAGACCCAACGCAGCCAAAATTAAATTAATTAATTAAATAAAAAATTTTTTAAAAGACCTACATGCAGCACATAAGCACTGGGGGGTATCTGCTTAAGGCATTTGTGAAGGAGAACTGAATCTACTTGATAATGTCTCATCAGAGGCACAAGTCATATCCTGGCTTTTTTTAAGAGTGGGGAAAAAAAGAAAGAGAAGAAAAGAAACAAACAAATAAACCCATTTAATATACAATTTAAAATCTGGCCTTTCCAATCCTTTCCCTTTTGATATTATCAGATAAAACAGCAGAGAGATAAATAAATTCCTTTCCATCCCCAACACTACCCAATAAGTATGCTTCCTCCTTTAAAGAAGAGTGTGCTTCCCTTGAAAAACACACAGTGGCTCTAACCTAGTTTGTTACTGTCCTAGTAAAAACACGTACAAAATGAAGCTTCTTAAATTTCGATAATTAAAGAATGTTACACAGAAAAAAACTTCCAAGACCAGCCCAATCACTTCTTTTTAGGTACAAAAACTAAGGCCCAGGGAGGTTAAGAGATTTGTTCAAAATCATAGTTAGTTAATGGCAGAGCTGGGATGGAGAAGAACCCAGTCAGAGGGAAGAAACAATGTGACCCCTCTTGCTGCTAAAAGAATGTACTGGTTTCAGTCTTTATTTCTCTGGCACAGCCAGAAAGACAGCTACATAAGGAAGAGATCGCCCTTGGCAGGAACAGAAAGGCACTGGCCTGTGATACAAAGGCAGCTGGTGCCGAGAGGGTGCTTTCCTCAGGTTTCCCCTGATGCCACATCAGGGACATGAGTACCCAGGACTCCTCCTGTCCTCTGGAGCTTACGTCTTTCCACAATAAAGAATATCAAAGCCATCACACGTCGGGTGGCAACAGGCTTTAGTGTGATCTAGAAGCCTCCCCACGCTCACAAGGAAAGAGAACGAGAGCCAGTGTTTTCTCCTTGTCTTTCGAGAAGCTCCAGTAGAAGCTCCAGATAAGACAGCTAAAACTCCTCTGTGACAGGATCAGAAATGACAGGGAATGCTCCTGAACTGGCAGGGCTGCCCACCACTGCAGGCTGCGCATCACCCTAAGACAAGACAAATCCGCTTCCACACCACTGGAGTTCCCCAGGGCACTCACCTTCATGCTCACAGCGATCAAAACGCACAGGCTGTCCAGCCTGAACCACAGGACTCTCTGTACTATTCTGCTCAGTGGAATAAGGGAACATAGGGAACAACTCACCACTCAAAACACACAAGGAAGAGGCACATCTTCCCAAGGTGTTCGCTCCAGGGAGGAACGGGGGAGGACGCAGGGCAAGGTGGTAATAAGAAAGGCGGGAGAGGTGGCTGAAAGTATGGAAGAGGCAGAGACGTGCTATGTTCTTTAGATCTGGGGACACAGCGGATCAACCCCACGCAGCCTTCACTACTCACTCACATGCCTGGAAACCAACAGATGGCATCTCTCATTGCCAAGTTCTAACGCATTTCATGTTCCTGCTCAGCGTCGGGACACTGGGCTTGCCAAATACCAATAAATACCGCCAGTGAGGTGAGTGTAAGAATCCACAGCTACACCCTCTGCCTTCCTTGCAAGGACTCTTTCCTTGCAGCAAGGAAAACACTCATTCTACAGTAGGTGAATTTCCACACAAGGCGGCAGGGATGCGGGTTCAGACATGTACACTGAAGGTGACCAGTGTTCATAAGAAATATTTCTTTTCTAGTATAAAAAACAGAGAAGTGACCCCTAGGGGTAACTCATATCTATTATTCAATAGAGCTCACTATGAGTACGGCAGCCATTAATTCCCATCCTAGTGGATCGTCCACAGAGCAGCTATTATATTCAGATACTAAGGCAACCTAGAAAATAAAACTGACACTTTTTGATATTAGTCCTTGAATACTAGGGCCCAAAACTCCTGAGTTGAAAAGTTTTGATTCCTATCAACCAGCCACCTTAGTGCTTGGGCTTCTTTCTTGGATTGTTGGAAGCTTGGTATCCACATCTCTCGCAAAGAGCTCCGACGTGGGGCGAGGGGTGAGAAAGCAAACGCTGTAGGCTCTGGACAGCTCAGGTGGGTAATGTCTGCCTTCCATCGTTTGAGTGGTAAGCCCTGCATTGAGAGACGGGGTGGGGGGGGAGAATTAAAAACATAAGATAAGTTAACACAGGTCTCATGTTCCCTAAAGCAAGTACCTTCACTCCATAGAGTCCACAAAGTTACGCACTGAACAGTTGAAGGAGAAAGAATCTAACATTGAGAGTATTCTGTGCACTAGATACTTCGCTAGGCGTGTTACATAGCTTGTCTCATTCAGTCCTTCAATCCATTCAACATAAACAGTCTCGTGCCAAAGTACATTCTTATGGAATTTTATTTATTTATTTTTAATATTTATTTATTTATTTGGCTGCGCCGGTTCTTAGTTGTGGCATACGGGCTCTTAGTTGCGGCATGTGGGATCTAGTTCCCTGACCAGGGATCAAACCTGGGCCCCCTGCATTGAGAACGAGGAGTCTTGGCCACTGGGTCACCAGGGAGGTCCCATTTATGGAATTTTAGAACACAGGGAAAAAGGAAGAGATTCTACAACATTCCTAAGAGGAAAAGACCAATTCTGAGGGTCAGAAGTTAGTATGGTTTTGGATTTCTGGACAGTAACACTGGAAGTTAAAAAGCAGTGGTGAAATTCATTGATGAATATTAACATTAGTAAGCACAACTTTAAGGAGAAAAAGGGTATTTGCATAGCCTCAAAATACCTCCCCCCCCACATATTTATTAATTATTGTGGTGTTTTAACATATGTCCACAAATTATTTTATATTCCTCCCTCAAGGAGGTGAAGCTTAATTCCCCTCCCTTTGAGTGTGGGCTGGACTTAGTGACTCGCTTAGTGGAAAGAGAAAATTAGTAACTTCACAGAGGAAAAATCTAGCAGACACCAAGTGATCAAACTTAGCATCACCAGTAACATGTCATGTTGATATCATTTATCCTCTGATATGATACGATGAGAAGACCTTTCTCACCTCTGTGGTATTATTCTCCCAAATCCAAAACCCAAGTCTTAACATGAGAAAACATCAGAGAAACCCTACGGAGGGACATTCTACAAAGTACGGACCAGTACTCTTCAAAAATGTCAAAGTTATTAAAAATAAGGAAAGACTGCACAACTGTCACAGACTTAAGGAGTCTAAGGCGACATGAGGAGTGATTACAATCTGGTATCCTGGATCCGATCCTGGAACAGACAAAGGAAATGAGTGGAGAAGCTGGTGAAATAGGACTGAAGTCTGTAGTTCAGTTCCTAGTAGTATTAACAGTCAATATTAGTTTCTCGGTGTTGACAAGTGTGCCGTGGTTATGTAAAATGTTAACATTAGAGGAAGCCAGGTGAAGAGAATTCAGGAACTCTGTACTATCTTTGTAACTCTTCTGTCAATCTAAAATCATTTCAAAATTAAAAGTTTTTTTTTTAAGCCAATAACAAAATGCCTTCAAAATTCTGAGAAAAACTGATGACCACTTTAATAGTTTACATTCAGCTGAACTATAGCTTAAATGTTAAAATAAAATGAAGACATTTCAGACAACCCCCATGCACCAGGAAGCTATATGAGGAACAATCAACCCACAAAAGAGGGAAAGCTAAGAAAAAAGGAAGAAAACATACAGGAAACAGAGGTGTCAACACAACAGAAAAAGACAAGGAGATTCCCAAAACGCTGGGGAAGGGAGATCTCAGGCTGATGTTCTACACAGTGTAGAGGGCACCAGACGTACTGACGTATGTCAGAAGGCTCCGGGAGAGATTTACTCAGCAAGATGAAATGAACTGGATGCCTGGTATAGCTGAATGTCTTCAAAGGAGATTTCAACAATCAACAAGGATTGAATTAGTGATTAAAATTTTAAAATAAACAAGTAAGAAATAAGACAAGTATTAACTAGAAGGAAACCAAAAGCTGTACAAAGGGAAACAAATCATAGTATACTACATTGCTCGTATCTATAACCAGAGAAACACTGAATATCGAAAAATTAGTGTATAAGAGCATGTTATTTAGAAACATTGAGTTATAACCAAAATAATTAGCTAACTATGGTGATAAGTGGCTGCTTCTAGGGAAGGAGAAAAGGGAAAAGAAGTAGAAGACTTTGTTTTTAAACTAACTTTGCAGAACTATTTGATACTTTAACCTATGCACATGTACATCTTTTTCTAAAAAAAATTTTTTTTTACTGTGAAGATAGTAGGGTTTCGGGGGTGGAGTCAAGATTGCGTACTAGGAGGACGTTGAATTCACATCCTCCCACAACCAGGGCACCTACCAGGCACCAGTGGGTGACCACGGACACCTAAGGGGACGGGAGGAACCCCCAGCAACCAGGTAGGACGTGGAGTGTTGGGGGGAATGAGGGGGGAGGAGAAGTGGAGGCGGGACGGGACTGGAGCCCCTGAGGGGTGGCTGGGGGAGGGGAAGGGGTCCCACACCTGAAGGGGTAAATTGTGGGACCACTGGGAGGGCAGAGGATCAAAAGGGAGCGTGGACAGGTCTCCCCCTCCCACTTGGGCCCCCAGGAGCCTGCTGAGATCCTGGGCCTGATCTTCTGCCCACCAAGGCCTCCTCCAGCTGCGCGGGTCCTGAGGGAGTGGGAGGGAGGGAAGGGGGAGCAAAAGTAAAGGCCCAGGGGACCTGGCACCCCTGGGGGGCGGCTGGGGGAGGGGAGGAGTTCCTACACCCAGCGGGATCCACCCACAGTTAGGGGTCCAGTGGGGACAGGGGACACGCTGGCAGAGACCCTTGAGGTGTGGCGCGGAGGAACAGAAGGGAACATGGCCAGCGCTTTCCCTGTCCACTTAGGCACCGGAGAGCCTCTTGGGCTGCCAGGCCTAATCCTCTGCCCACAGAGCCCAAGCCCCGCCCCTAACCCCCACCCAGGGCCTTACCTCCAAACTCCGGAACTCCACACTTCTGAGGTCCCGCTTTGGATCTGCAGCGTCTCCCCTTCCGCGCAGGTCCTAAGCAGGGGCCCCACCCTATGCTTGAATATTGCCCCGCCTAGGCCCTGCCCCCAATGCCTTTTCCAGTTGCATGGGTCCTGAGCCCAGGCCCTGCCCCATGCTCAAATGTCACCACCCCAGACTAGATCCCGCCCCACCCTAAACCCCGCCCCTACCTAACTTCCACCCCGGCCTAAACTCCGCCCTTCATAGCCAAGGCTTTTTTTTTCTTCTTTTTTCCTCTTTTAGATTGGGGTTCTGTTTTACCTTGCTGTTGATTCATTTATATTTTTATGTTTTCTAATAAATCTTTTATTTTTCTAATTTTATTTTATTCTTTATACTTTGTTATTGTTCTGCTCCTTTTGGCTTGTTCCCCCCCTTTTTTTTTTCTGTTGTGGTTTTGTTTTACCTTGTTGCAGTTGTTTAAATTATATTCTTATTATTCCTAATATATTGTTTATCTTTTTAATTTTATTTTGTTTTTTATTCTTTGTTATTGTACTGCTCTTTTTTGTTTTTGCTGCACATGCAGCTTGCAGGATCTTGGTTCCCATGCCAGAGGTCGGGCCTGAGCTCCTGTGGTGGGAGCTCTGAGTCCAAAGCACTGGACTAACAGAGAACCTCAGACCCCAGGGAATATTAACCAGAGTGAGGCCTCCCGGAGGTGCTCATATCGGCACCAAGACCCGGCTCTATCCAACTGCCTGCAAACTCCAGTGCTGGATGCCTCAGGCCAAACAACCAGAAAGACAGGAATACAGCCCCACCCATCAAAAAAAAAAAAGATACGACCAAAAAATATGTTACAGACGAAGAAGCAAAGTAAAAACCTAAAAGACCATATAAATGAAGACGAAATAGGCAACCTACCTGAAAAAGAATTCAGAGTAATGATAGTAAAGATGATCCAAAATCTCAGAAACAGAATGGAGAAAATACAAGAAACATTTAACAAGGATCTAGAAGAATGAAAGAGCAAACAAACAGTGATGAACAACACAATAACTGAAATTAAAAACACTCTAAAGGAATCAATAACAGGATAAATGAGGCAGAAGAACGGATAAGTGAGCTGGCAGATAAAAAGGTGGAAATAACTGCCAAGGAGCAGAATAAAGAAAAAAGAATGAATGAAAAGAATTGAGGGCAGTCTCAGAGACCTCTGGGACAACACTAAATGCACTAACATTTGAATTATAGGGGTCCCAGAAGAAGAGAAAAAGAAAGTGTCTGAGAAAATATTTGAAGAGATTACAGTTGAAAACGTCCTTAACATGGGAAAGAAAATAGTCACACACGTCCAGGAAGCACAGACAGTCCCATACAGGATAAACCCTAGGAAAACACACCAAGACACATATTAATTAATCAAACTAGCAAAAATTAAATTCAAAGAAAAAATATTAAAAGCAGCAAGGGAAAAACAAAACATAACATACAAAGGAATCCCCGTAAGGTTAACAGCTGATCTTTCAGCAGAAACTCTGCAAGCCAGAAGGGAGTGGCAGGACACATTTAAAGTGATGAAAGGGAAAAACCTACCACCAAGAATACTCTACCCAACAAGGATCTCGTTCAGATTCGATGGAAAAATCAAAAGCTTTACAGACAAGCAAAAGCTACAAGAATTCAGCACCACAAAACCAGCTTTACAACAGATGCTAAACGAACTTCTCTAAGTGGGAAACACAAAAGAAAAAGACAGACAAAAACAAACCCAAATCAATTAAGAAAATGGTAATAGGAACATACATATCGATAACCACCTTGAATATAAATGGATTAAACGCTCCAACCAAAAGACAAAGACTGGTTGAATGGATACAAAAACAAGACCTGTATATATATGTTGTCTACAAGAGACCCACTTCAGACTTTGGGACACATGGAAATAAAAACAAAATAAACAAATGGGACCTAATGAAACTTAAAAGCTTCTGCACAGCATAGGAAACCATAAACAAGATGAAAAGACAACCCTCAGAATGGGAGAAAATACTTGCAAACGAAGCAACTGACAAAGAATTAATCTCCAAAATATACAAGCAGCTCATGCAGCTCAATATCACAAAAACAAACAACCCAATCTAAAAATGGGCAGAAGACCTAAATAGACATTTCTCCAAAGAAGACATACAGATGGCCAACAGATACATGAAAAGATGCTTAACATCACTAATCATTAGAGAAATGCAAATCAAAACTACAGTGAGGTATCACCTCACACCAGTCAGAATGGCCATTATCAAAAAATCTAGAAACAATAAATGCTGGAAAGGGTGTGGTGAAAAGGGAACCCTCCTGCACTGCTGGTGGGAATGTAAATTGATACAACCGCTATGGAGAACAGTATGAAGGTTCCTTAAAAAACTAAAAATAGAACTACCATATGACTCAGCAATCCCACTACTAGGCATATACCCTGAGAAAACCATAATTCAAAAAGAGTCATGTACCACAATGTTCACTGCAGCGCTATTTACAATAGCCAGGACATGGAAGCAACCTAAGTGTCCATCAACAGATGAATGGATAAAGAAGATGTGGCACATATATATACAATGGAATATTACTCAGCCATAAAAAGGAACGAAATTGAGTTATTTGTAGTGAGGTGGATGGACCTAGAGTCTGTCATACAGAGTGAAGTAAGTCAGAAAGAGAAAAACAAATACCATATGCTAATGCATATATATGGAATTTTAAAAAGCGGTACTGATGAACAGAGTGGCAGGGCAGGAATAAAGACGCACATGTAGAGAATGGACTTGAGAGCACAGAGGGGGAAGGGTTAAGCTGGGATGAAGGGCTTCCCTGGTGGTGCAGTGGTTAAGAATCTGCCTGCCAATGCAGGGGACACAGGTTCGAGCCCTGGCCCGGGAAGATCCCACATGCCACAGAGCAACTAAGCCCGTGCGCCACAACTACTGAGCCTGAGCTCTAGAGCCCGCAAGCCACAACTACTGAGCCCACATGCCACAACTACTGAAGCCTGCACGCCTGGAGCCTGTGCTCCGCAACAAGAGAAGCCACAACAATGAGAAGCCCGCGCACTGCAACGAAGAGTAGCTCCTGCTCACAGCAACTAGAGAAAGCCTGCACACAGCAACAAAGACCCAACACAGCCAAAAATAAATAAATACATAAATTTATTAAAAACAAAAAGCTGGGGTGAAGTGAGAGAGTAGCACTGACATATATACACTACCAAATGTAAAATGGATGGCTAGTGGGAAGCTGCAGCATAGCACAGGGAGATCAGCTCCATGCTTTGTGACCACCTAGAGGGGTGGGATAGGGAGAGTGGGAGGGAGGCTCAAGTGGGAGGGGATATGGGGATATATGTATACATAAAGCTGATTCACTTTGTTGTACAACAGAAACTAACACAACATTGTAAAGCATTTATGCTCCAATAAAGATGTGAAAAAAAAAGATAGTAGGGTTTATAATGTGTCAGGTTTGTAATAATTAGACTCTTCATACATACTAAATTTAGAAAGCAGAGCAGAAAAACCAATCTGAAATATAACAATGTAGGTGCCTACCTACGGTTGGATGAGCATATTCTCTTTCCTTAAAACTCCAATAGAAAACATATGAGAAGACACTAAGGGTGTTTAGCCTGAAAAAGAGATGACTTTGAGTGAACATAAAGCTTGTTTTGAAACATCTATAGGGACTATAGGGGACTTCCCTGGTGGTCCAGTGGTTAAGAATCCACCTTCCAATGCAGGGGACGGGGGTTCTATCCCTGATCGGGGAACGAAGATCCCACATGCTGCAGGGCAACTAAGCTGGCGCACGGCAACTACTGAGCACGTGGGCCACAACTAGAGAGCCCGCACGCCGCAGCAGAGGATCCCACATGCCACAATGAAGATCCCACGTGCCACCTTGAGTTACACACCGATTCCTTGACCAAATCACTGAAGCCAGGAGGATACAAGTACCTGCCTCCTGACCAATTGTGGTGACCAGGGAGGCAAGGCCACACATAATGACACCTCCCTTTCTAATTACATGTCTAGAAGAGTAAGGCAGAAGCAGAATCTGAGGAGAAGGGGCAGTTCTGTCCCAGAAGACAGGAAGAGTGCTAGGCAGATAAAATAAATGTTCCTACATACACAAGTGAGAATCTGAGTTAGCTGGGAGAACATCTTAAAATTAAACCGCGAATCTTGCTATCGTTCCACATGTGGTAAATTGAGAGGTGAACATGTGTCTTCTGAAAGAGCTTTCTGGGAGTTTATGATAGGTATCCTAACCCCGGAGAAGCCCCTCTTATATAATGGTGTGTTACTTGTGTAACACGTGTGTGTGTAACTAGGCACCACAGGCCCAAGGGTAATAATAGGGAAATAAATAAAAGCATAGACCCACCAAATCAAACTTTAAATAAATAAAATAAGTTAGGCACATCCGGGCGCTCCTGCGCCGGCCGCGGGCTGCATAATTGATGGAGGGCCGGGCGCAGTCCTGGGTGTCCTGCTGGCACGCTACACCTTTCACAAGTCTACCTGTCCGGGAAGAAATGATGGCAAAATACTCTAACCTTTCCTTGGAGAGTCATAACATATCACTGACTGAACATTCCAATATGCCAGTCGAAAAAAATATCACTTTAGAAAGACCTTCTAATATAGAACTCACATGCCAATTCACGACATCCGGAGATTTGAATTCAGTAAATGTGACTTGGAGAAAAGGTGATGAACTACTTGAGAATAATTATCTCATCAATGCAACAGGAAGCATCCTGTATACCCAATACATGTTCACCATCGTTAATAGCGAACAAATGGGAAGTTATTCTTGTTTCTTTGAGGAGAAAAAGGAACAAAGGGGCACATTTAATTTCAAAGTCCCTGAACTTCATGAAAAAAAGAAACCGTTGATCACTTATGTAGGGGATTCAGTTGTCTTGATGTGTAAATGTCAAGACTGTTTTCCTTTAAATTGGACCTGGTACAGTAGTAATGGGAGTGTACAGGTTCCTGTTGGTGTTCCAATGAACAATAAGTGTGTGATCAATGGAAAAAATGCTAATGAAACAAGGCTCAAGATAATGCAACTTTCAGAGGAAGATCAGGGATCTTACTGGTGCCAGGCAATATTCCAATTAGGCGAGAGTGAAGAACACATTGAAATTGTCGTGCTGAGTTATTGGGTGCCCCTCAAAGCATTGCTTGCAATAGCTGCTGAGGTGGTTCTTTTAGTAGCTATTATTCTGCTTTGTGAAATGTACACCCAAAAGAAAAAGAAGCACTCAGATGATGGGAAGGAATTTGAACAAATTGAACAGCTGAAATCAGACGACAGCAATGGTATAGAAAATAATGCCCCCAGGCACAGAAAAAATGAATCTGTGGGCCAGTGAATGAGAAACTACATGTCAAGAGTCACAGGAAGATGTCAAAGAGTTTGGATTTCAGCTTTGTTTCTGCTTCCTGTTAAGAACACGTGAATTTTTATTTTTAAAAGGATGAAAAGTTTATGCAAGATGCTCAGCAGTAGCTTTGTAAATAATATATGCTATTTCAGATCTAAAGATAAAAATAAATAAACAAATAAATAAATAAATAAATAAATAAAATAAGTTAATGTGGAAAAAAAAAAAAGATCCCACGTGCCACAACTAAGACCCGATGCAGCCAAAACTTTTTTAAAAAAAATAAATAAATATATATTTTTAAATGTGTGGGTGTATATGTTCTTGTAAATAAATAAATAAATAAAAATAAAGGGACTACAGGTGGAAGAGTGAACTAACTTGTTCGGTAGAGCATGAAGGGTAGAGTTGCCTAAATCCTCCCTTCTCTTGAGCACTACTGACAGATGGTCATAGAGCTTGGCTTCCAAGAGCCTGAAACTAGAGTAAGGATTCTTTACCAAGACAAAATTGAGCACAGAAAACCAGAACACAAACCCAAATAGCAAACCATTAGGAAATGCTAAGACTTACAATTTGGGAAGTCTAAACACCAAGTGAAAGTTCAAAGGATCAGAAGCAGACTCAAAACTGGGGTTACTATATCCAGAGTTCATGGTTGGGTGGAGACTGTATTTGGAGCAAGACAGCAATCAAATAAGGAGGACTCCAAGCGATTACTACAAAACAGCTCTGGAAAGGCCATTGCTCACCTTTATTGACTGATGGGTACAGACGCAAGGCTGTATCTCACTGAACTAGAGTCAGAAGCAGGTAGCTAAGAATGAACTACAGAAGGGGAAGTCTGGGTTCAATATAAAGACAAATATAACTGTCAAAACTAACAAAAGATAAAATTTGCTACCCTAAAAAATAATGAAATTGCCAGCACTGGGAATGTTCCAACATAAATTAGTGGATGACTTGTTCATGATACTTGAATCACCAGTCAGCTGGAAGCTGTACCGACCACATAACTTCAATGGCCTTCCCAACCCTGACCTTGCATAGCTTTCTACATGAGAAAGTCAGTAGTAATACTCTCTTTCCTTGCCTGCCCACTCAAAGTTCTTCCAACAGTGTAGGATAAAGTTCCATCTGAGGTGACGTCATAGAGAAAAGAATCTTGTGAAATGGACTCTTTTAACTCTAGTGTTCTTCCAGAAATATTTCACAGTGTGACCTGAAGGAAGTGTGTCTGATGAAATAGTTATGACGTATTTAGAAGTGACTAGCTTTCAGCATCCTAAATTGCCTTTCCAGCAGAGGTCCTGGGCAGAAAAACAAGCTGTTCCTAAAGTACAATTAATAAATATTTTGTCTCCAAGGAGAATATGGCTCCTATTTTAACAATAAGGAAAAAGTCAGATAATCTACAAATTCATAACTTTCCTTGAGTTCATCGGGGAACCGAGATCACAACAACCAAGTAAACTAAATCCCAAAGAGTGATATGCCCCTCCAAGGAAAGATGGATACAGGATCTATTTCACCTTTGGCAGAACACAGGAGAATGAGGTGGCTACCACACAAGTAGGTAATAAGAAATCAACTAAAATTTTAACAAATCCTTAAAGGTATGGGCTACCATGTTAGTTTGGAATAGCTGGGAGTTTGCACCAATGAAGAGCTCAAACTCACTCAAAAGCTCTTTTCCATGGACCTCCATCAGATGCCCAGGAAGAAGACTGGGGGCAGCGCAGGACCCTGGAAACAGGCCCCCTCCTTGGCCCAGTGCAGGGAGGGAGACATTCAGGAAGCCCCCTCCATCTACCTAGATTCTTCCCTCACAAAGAGAAAAAGCTTTAAGACACTGAGGAAGCAGGAGCAAGGGGAAAATCTACCTTTCGCCCACGCAAAATTCATCTGTCTCATGGTTTGAGGGAGGCTGGAAACTACTTTAGGCCTAGGATCCTACTGTTATACCAAACCAAAGGTCTCCTAACCCTGAGAGCGACACAAAATTCTTTCCCATCCAAACCAACCCCAGATAAAAGGCAAGATTTGGCTGCCATATGAAGGAGAGGCAAGAACAATGAGAAAGCTTCACTCCTGAGGTCCAGGAATGCAAAGCCTGTCTAAGCCTGAGGCTGCCAAGATAACAAAGAACGCACCCTGCCCACACCATGAGCCTACCACTCAGTAACAGGCAACAGTAATTTCCTGACGATGGAGGAGCAAGAGCATGGAGACCTCCTCTGTGACCCAGCAATGCAGGAACTGCCAAGAGCTGAGGGTAGGGGAGAAATGCTGAGAAAAACTATTTCGTCCCAGGTCCCACTGCAAGCACAGGTAATTATTATAATTATCAATAATAATATTTAATTATTTATTATTATAATTATCAATACTGGAATAATTTGAAGTTGTGGAGCACTAAAGGTAACAGTAGCAACACAAACCCAAATTTAGCTCAATTCCTGACTAGACCGACTCAATCCCACATACACTAACAGCCTGACAGAAAAAGAGGCATGCCCATTTCTGAGAATAAATGTTATTTCCCTCAGTCTCTGTACTTCCATACATGATGTCCAGCAATCAATCAAAAATCATGAGACATATTAAACAACAACAACACTGTCAAAAGAGAAAGCAATCAACAGAACCAGACTCAAGGATGACTCAGATGTTGGAACAATCAGGCAGGAATTTTAAAATAACTACCATTAATATGTCAAAGAACACAGTGGAAAAGGTAGACAACCGGCATGAATATAAGGGGAATTTCAGCAGAGAGATGTAATATAAATAAGAGTCAAATGGAAATGGTAGGATTCAGCAGCTTAAGAGATACTGAATTAGGTGATCTCTGAGCTACTTTTAACCCTGACATTCTATGATTTTAAGACCACCACTTCAATAAGGTAAGAGAAGAAAAATCAAAATAATGAAATGGATGGTTTACATCGAGAAAACATGAGGCAACTGGTAATCACATACTTGGAATTGTTCCCTCACGTCTTCAATTTAAAATATTTTTAAAAATGAGAAATTACTATACACACCTTTGGTTAGAAAATAAATTCTATTAACCTAAAGACAGACTGTCTGCTTTGTTTATTTTATTTTTTTAACAGATCTTTATTGGAGTATAATTGCTTCACAATACTGTGTTAGTTTCTGTTGCACAACAAAGTGAATCAGCCATATGCATACACATGTCCCCATATCCCCTCCCTCTTGAGCCTCCCTCCCATCCTCCCCATCCCACCCCTCTAGGTCATCGCAAAGCACCGAGCTGATCTCCCTGTGCTATGCTGCTGCTTCCCACCAGTCAACTACTTTACATTCTGTAGTGTATATATGTCGATGCTACTCTCACTTCGCTCCAGCTTCGCCCTCCCACCCCATGTCCTCAAGTCCATTCTCTATGTCTACCTCTTTATCCCTGCCCTGCAACTAGGTTCATCAGTACCAATTTTTTTTTTTAAGATTACATATATGTGTTAGCACACGGTATTTGTTTTTCTCTTTCTGACTTATTTCACTCTGTATGACAGACTCTAACTCCATCCACCTCACTACAAATAACTAAATTTCATTTCTTTTTATGGCTGAATAATATTTCATTGTATATATGTGCTACATCTTCTTTATCCATTCACCTGTTGATGGACATTTAGGTTGGTTCCATGTCCTGGCTATTGTAAATAGTGCTGCAATGAACATTGGAGTACATGTCTCATTTTGAATTATGGTTTTCTCAGGGTATATGCCCAGTAGTGGGATTGCTGGGTCATATCGTAGTTCTATTTTTAGTTTTTTAAGGAACCTCCATACTGTTCTCCAGAGTGGCTGTATCAATTTACATTCCCACCAACAATGCAGGAGGGTGCCCTTTTCACCACACCCTTTCCAGCATTTATTGTTTCTAGATTTTTTGATAATGGCCATTCTGACTGGCAAGAGGTGATACCTCATTGTAGTTTTGATTTGCATTTCTCTAATAATTAGTGATGTTGAGCACCTTTTCATGTGCCTCTTGGCCATCTGTATGTCTTCCTTGGTGAAATGTCTATTTAGGTCTTCTGCCCATTTTTTAACTGGATTGTTTGTTGTTTTGATATTGAGCTCTATGAGCTGTTTGTATATTTTGGAGATTAATCCTTTGTCTGTTGTTTCATTTGCAAATATTTTCTCCCATTCTGAGGGTTGTCTTTTTGTCTTGTTTATGGTTTCCTTTGCTGTGCAAAAGCTTTTAAGTTTAATTAAGTCCCATTTGTTTATTTTTCTTTTCATTTCCATTACTGTAGGAGGTGGGTCAAAAAAGATTTTGCTGTGGTTTATGTCAAAGAGTGTTTTTCCTATGTTTTCCTCTAAGAGTTTTATAGTGTTCGGGCCTTGAGTCTTTAATCCATTTGGAGTTTATTTTTGTGTATGGTGTTAGGGAGTGTTCTAATTTCATTCTTTTAAATGTAGCTGTCCAGTTTTCCCAGAACCACTTATTGAAGAGGCTGCCTTTTCTCCATTGTATGTTCTTGCCTCCTTTGTCATAAATTAGGTGCCCATATGTGCGTGGGTTTAACTCGGGGCATTCTATTCTGTACCATTGATCTATATTTCTGTTTTTGTGTCAGTACCATACTGTCTTGATTACTGTAACTTTGTGGTATAGTTTGAAGTCGGGGAGCCTGATTCCTCCAACTCCGTTTTTCTTTCTCAAGATTACTTTGGGTATTCGGGGTCTTGTGTGTTTCCATACAAATTGTAAAATTTTTTGTTCTAATTCTGTGAAGAATGCCATTGGTAGTTTGATAGGGATTGCACTGAATCTGTAGATAGCTTTGGGTACTATAGTCATTTTCACAATATTGATTCTTCCAATCCAAGAACATGGTATATCTCTCCATCTGTTTATGTCATCTTTGATTTCTTTCATCAATGTTTTATAGCTTTCTGAGTACAAGTCTTTTGCCTCCTTAGACAGGATTATTCCTAGGTATTTTATTCTTTTTGTTGCAATGGTAAATGGGAGTGTTTCCTTAATTTCTCTTTCTGATTTTTCATTGTTGGTGTATAGGAATGCCAGAGATTTCTGTGCATTAATTCTGTATCCTGCAACCTTACCAAATTCACTGATTAGTTCTAGTAGTTTTCTGGTGGCATCTTTAGGATTTTCTATGTATAGTATCATGTCATCAGCAAACAGTGACAGTTTTACTTTTTCTTTTCCAATTTGTATTCCTTTTATTTCTTTTTCTTCTCTGATTGCTGTGGCTAGGACTTCCAAAACTATGTTGAATAAGAGTGGCGAGAGTGGACATCTTTGTCTTGTTCCTGATCGTAGAGGAAATGCTTTCAGTTTTTCACCACTGAGTATGATGCTTGCGGTGGGTTTGTCATATACGGCCTTTATTATGTTGAGGTAGGTTCCCTCTATGCTCATTTTCTGGAGAGTTTTTATCATAAATGGGTGTTGAATTTTGTCAAAAGCTTTTTCTGCATCTACTGAGATGATCATATGGTTTTTATCCTTAATTTGTTAATATGGTGTATCACATTGATTGATTTGCATATACTGAAGAATCCTTGCATCACTGGGATAAGCCCCACTTGATCATTTTGTATGATCCTTTTAATGTGCTGTTGGATTCTGTTTGCTAGTATTTTGTTCAAGACTTTTGCATCTATGTTCATCAGTGATATTGGTCTATAATTTTCTTTTTTTGTGATATCTTTGTCTGGTTTTGGTATCAGGGTGATGGTGGCTTCGTAGAATGAATTTGGGAGTGTTGCTCCCTCTGCAATTTTTTGGAAGAGTTTGAGAAGGACTGGTGTTAGCGCTTCTCTAAATGTTTGATAGAAGTCACCTGTGAAGCTATCTGGTCCTAGACTTTTGTTTGTTGCAAGAGTTTTCATTACGGTTTCAATGTCATTACTTGTGATAGGTCTGTTTATATTTTCTAATTCGTCCTGGTTCAGTCTTGGAAAATTGTACCTTTCCAAGACTTTGTCCATTTCTTCATGGTTTTCCATTTTATTGGCATATAGTTGTTTGTAGTAGTCTCTTATAACCCTCTGTATTTCTGCAGTGTCAGTTGTGATTTCTCCTTTTTCATTTCTAATTTTATTGATTTGCATCCTCTCCCTTTTTTTCTTGATGAGTCTGGCTAAGGGCTTATCAATTTTGTTTATCTTCTCAAAGAACCAGCTTTTAGTTTTATTGATCCTTGCTATTGTTTTCTTCATTTCTATTTCATTTATTTCTGCTCTGATCTTTTATGATTTCTTTCCTTCTACTGACTTTGGATTTTCTTTGTTCTTCTTTCTCTAATTGTTTTAAGTGTAGGGTTTGATTGTTTATTTGAGGTTTTTCTTGTTTCTTGAGGTGAGATTGTATTGCTATAAACTGACCTCTTAGAACTGCTTTTGCTGTGTCCCATAGGTTTTGGGTCATCGTGTTTTCATTATCATTTGTTTCTAAGTATTTTTTTACTTCTTCTTTGACTTCTTCAGTGATCTCTTAGTTATTTAGTAGTGCACTGTTTAGCCTCCATGTATTTGTGTTTTTTACAGTTTTTTTCCTGTAATTGATTTCCAATCTCATAGCATTGTGGTCAGAAAAGATGCTTGATACGATTTCAATTTTCTTAAATTTTCTGAGGCTTGATTTGTGACCCAAGATGTCATCTATCCTGGAGAATGTTCCATGTGCACTTGAGAAGAAAGTGTATTCTGCCACTTTTGGGTGGAATGTTCTATAAATATCAATTAGATCTATCTGCTCTATTGTGTCACTTAAAGCTTGTGTTTCCTTATTTATTTTCTGTTTGGATGATCTGTCCATTGGTGTAAGTGGGGTGTTAAAGTCCCCTACTATTATTGTGTTACTGTTGATTTCTCCTTTCATGGTTGTTAGCATGTATCAAGGTGCTCCTATGTTGTGTGCATAAACATTTATAATTGTTGTAGCTTCTTCTTGGATTGATCCTTTGATCATTATGTAGTGTCCCTCCTTATCTCTTGTAACAGTCTTTATTTTAAAGTCTATTTTACCTGATACGAGTATTGCTACTCCAGCTCTCTTCTGATTTCCATTTGCATGGAATATCTTTTTCCATCCCTTCATTTTCAGTCTGTATGTGTCCCTAGGTCTGAAGTGGGTCTCTTGTAGACAGCATATATATGGGTCTTGTTTTTGTATCCATTCAGCCAGTCTGTGTCTTTTTGTTGGGGCATTTAATCCATTTACATTCAAGGTGATTATCAATATGTATGTTCATATTACCATTTTCTTAATTGTTTTGGGTTTGTTTTTGTGGGTCTTTTTCTTCTCTTGTGTTTCCCACTTAGAGAAGTTTCTTTAGCATTTGTTGTAAAGCTGGTTTTGTGGTGCTGAATTCTCTTAGCTTTTGCTTGTCTGAAAAGCTTTTGACTTCTCCAACGAATCTGAATGAGATCCTTGCTGGGCAGAGTAATCTTGGTTGTAGGTTTTTCTCTTTCATCACTTAAAATATGTCCTGCCACTCCCTTGTTGCTTTCAATATTTTTTCTTTGAATTTAATTTTTGTTAGTTTGATTAATTAATATGTGTCTTGGTGTGTTTTTTCTTGAGTTTATTCTTTATGGGACTCTCTGCTCTTCCTGGACTTGGGTGATTATTTCCTTTCCCATGTTAGGGAAGTTTTCAACTATAATCTCTTCAAATATTTTCTCAGATCTCTCTTTTTCTCTTCTTCTTCTGGGACCCCTATAACTCAAACGTTGCTGAGTTTAATGTTGTCCCAGAGGTCTCTGAGATTGTCTTCAATTCTTTTCATTCTTTTTTCTTTATTCTGCTCCTCAGCAGTTATTTCCACCGTTTTGTCTTCCAGCTCACTTATTTGTTCTTCCTCAGTTATTCTGTTATTGATTCCTTCTAGTGTATTTTTCATTTCAGTTATTGTGTTGTTCATCTCTGTTTGTTTGTTCTTTAGTTCTTCTAGATCTTTGTTAAACATTTTTTGAATTTTCTCAATCCGTACCTCCATTCTATTTCCGAGATTCTGGATCTTCTTTACTATCATTACTCTGAATTCTTTTTCAGGTAGATTGCCTATTTCCTCTTCATTTATTTGGTCTTGTAGGTTTTTACCTTGCTCCTTCATCTGTGACATATTTTTTTGCCATCTCATTCTTTTTTCTTTTTTTTTAACGAGTGGGATTGTGTTCCTGTCTTACTGGTTGTTTGGCCTGAGGCTTCCAACACTGGAGTTTGTAGGTTATTAGGTAGAGCTGGGTCTTGGCGCTGAGATGAGGAACTCCATGAGACCTCACTCTGATGAATATTCCCTGGGGTCTGAGGTTCTCTGTTAGTCCAGTGGTTTGGACTTGGAGCTCCCACCACAGGAGCTTCAGCCCGACCCCAGACTCATGAACCAAGGTCCCGCAAGCCATCTGGGGCAGCAAAACGATAAATAAATAAAATAACAATGTAAAAAATAAAATTAGACTGGGAAACTTACAGATATGTTAGGAAGAATATAAAAATAAAAATATAGATGAATCAACAACCGGAAGGTACATCACTACCACAGTAGTAAAAAAGAGGAGGAGAGAAAAGGAAAAAACAAAAAAACAGGGGGAGAAAGGCCTTGGCTGTGGAGGGCAGGGCATAAGCAAGGGTGAGGTTTGGGCAGTGGGAGGGGCCTATGCTCAGGACCCACAGGGCTGGAAAAGGCCCTGGGGGCTGTGGGAGGTGGGGCTTAGTCTCAAGGAACAGAAGGGGCCCAGCCGTGCTCCCCACCCCTGGTCTCAGAGGGCAGGGGACCTCACCTGGGAGCCCAGCAAGCTTCCTCGGCTCAAGTGGGCAGGGCAAACGCCCTCCGATCCTCTCCCGCTCCTCCCAGATGGCTCCTCCCGCCTGCCTCTCCTGATCTCCCTGGCCTCCCTCCTTTGCCCCCAGGAACCATGAGGCCTGGATGGGGCTTTGGAGGGGGGATACTGGCTTGGGAGCTCAGCAGGCTCCCCAGCCCAAGTGGGCAGGGCAATCGCCCTCTGCTCCTCTCTCGCTCTTCCCGGAGAGTCCCTCCTGCCTGCCTCTCCTGATCTCCCCAGCCTCAAGGGCACTGATCCTGTCTGGCCTCCACTTCTCCTACCCCTTCAGTCCCCCTGTGTCCTACCAGTTCATTTTGGGGTTCCTCCCATCTCCCTGGGCGTCAGAGTCTCCCACCAGCAGCCGGCAGGCGCCCTAGCTGTGAGGAGACGCTAACTCTCCGTCTTCCCACACCACCATTTATGCTTTGTTTATTTTAAATACAAATAGGAAATCTCTAAATTGTCTTGTCTTCTAGAAGCATGGCATACTGCATATTTCCTTTTTCTTAGAAATCCTCTCCATTTTCATACCTTATTTATAATTCTAACTTCAAAAGATCATCCAAGCTATTTACATCATATTTAATCTTTAAGAAGAAAAATTTTGACCTGAGGTATGTCTATTGGATGACTTTTAAGAGCTGACATTTATGACACAGGAAGAATAGGTCGTATACTCAGTAGGTATTAGATAAAAGTGTGTTCAAAGAAAAAAATGCAAAGCAGCTCTTTCTCTCCTGGCAGCTGTTCATTTGATAACTTAGGATTATTACTCCTGGTGGTGATTCAGTACCATCACTAAAATGACAGGAAGGAGTTTTCTATTAAGGCATAAATTCACAAGGACAAACAAAATAATGGAGACAACAGCAACAAATTTTTGGAACTTGCCATTTGGTGGCAAATGACTCAGTTGACCTGAGAAAGCTGAGTTCTAAAAAGCAGTGGGAAAGCAGTAAAGCAACTCAGTCTACAATGCAGAGTTCTCAAGATATTAGGAATTTGGTGGCATAAAGAATCTCTGAAAACAGGTAAAAAGATGGGACTAAAACCAGAGAGCTATTTGTCATTTTCGGTAAGAAGCAATTAAAACCCCAGATCATCACTCTGCACAAACAGGAAACAGGTGTTCCCCACCCCAGAAAAATCAGAGGTGTGTCCTCCAATGAAAGTTGAACAGTGGGTCTCTAGACTGGGGGAGAGTGGACACAGATGAGGGTAAGGGCGCTGTACTCTAGCTGACACCTCTTCTGTACCTGAACCTCTTATCCTCACCTGTCTCTTGTTCCAGCTGTGTAGGGCTCTAACCAACTGGGTACCTCACCTCCTCCCATGTGACTCAACTTCCTTTCCTGAGATTTAACCATTGAAATCATTGTGAAACTCTTCTCAGCACCCATATCACACATGTACAACCTGAAAGTGAGGAGGAGCTAAGCCCAGTGGGGCAAACTTTTGATCAAAGGGAAACTGGAGCAATGGATAAATTCTCTCCCCTTCTTTACCTTAAAGGAATGGTCCTGAGATACAGTAAATGCTTCTCGGGGTGGGGCCCCAAGGATTAACCAATGCATCCCACTTAGAGGCACTCAGTTCAGTACATTCTCAAACTGGCTCTCGTTCCTTCACTGCTTCACTCACCCGTTCCTCTCTCCCCCTTTCTAGGACTGTACCCCCAGTCAAACCAAAGCACAAATGCCTCTGCTTCCATTTCCATTTTCTGTGTTTAAATAGTTGGTACCAGAAGTGTTCCTAGAGAGTATTATTCACCTGATGACAATAAGGTCCCACTGCCAATAGTAAATCACCAACAAAATTAATAAGGCTGTAAACTGTTCATCATCAGCACTCAGCACATAAGTGAGAAAGGAGTCCCTGCTCAGAGAGGAAATAGTTTATATGACAAAAGGACCTGAAGGACCTGGTTAGGATGTACAGGCAAGAATTGGGGCATGTGTAAGAGTGTATCTTGAGGTAGTATATCTTGAGGGTGGGAGGAATATAAGGTTAAACAGGGCATGATGGACCTGGAGGTCCATCCGCTTATGACATGGAACTCAATGTTCTGGCAATGTTCTGAAGCTGGTCCTAATAGCTTGTTGACTGGTTCTTTAAAACTTAGACATGATGACAGTCTACTATAAATGAGATAGAGATGCTTGTGGATGGGCATTAACATAAAAAGTTGACTGGAACAGCTCTGATCTGCTTTATAGATACCAAATTCAGCAAGGCAGCTGCAGTTGGGTCTACTGTCAAGTTAAGTAAATGGTCATCCCCCACCATTTTCCATGATTTATCTTGTTTTTGTCAGTGGTCAGAAAGGTAAATTAAATGTGGGGGGCAGATATGATGGGCCCGTCATAAATCCCATCATAGAGTATGCCTAGTCAGTGCAGTAGAGGAAAAAGGAAGAAATAAAAGACAGATTGAGGGGGACAGGGGAAGAGTAAAATTGTCTTTATTTGTAAATGACATGATCATTTACATAGAAAAATCCTAGGAATTCAAAAAAAAAAAAAAAAGATACCAGAACTAATCAGTGAGTTTAACAAGGTTGCAGTATACGAGGTCAAACATATAAAATCAATTTTATTTCTATATACTAGCAATGAACAATTGGAAAATAAAGTTTAAAAAAAAAATACCACTTACTGTGGTATCCAAAAATGTGAACTTCTTAGGGATAAATCTGACCAAAGAGTTATAGAACTTGTACACCAGAAACTATAAAATACTGTTTAAAGAAATTAAAGAAGACCTAAATAAATGAACAGATATATCATGCTTATTGATTAAATGTCTCTATATTGTTGTCAATTCTCCCAAAATTGACATATAGATTCAACAAAATCCCAATGAAAATCCCATCAAGCATTTTTGTAGAAACTGACAAAATGAGTCTAAAATTTATGTGGAAAAGCAAAAGACCGAAAATAGTGAAAATAATTTTGAAAAGGAACAAAGTTGGAAGATTAACACTACCTCATTTCAAGACTTATTATAAAGCAACAGTACTCAAATATAGATATACTGATCAGCACAGAAACTGACCCATGCATATATGGCCAATTGATTTTTTTAAAAAGAAGCCAAGGTAATTCAATCAGGAAAGAATAATCTTTCCAGCAAATGAGGCTGATACAACTGGATATCCAAATAAACAAACCTCAACTCTTACATCACACCACAACACAAAAATTAACTCTAAGTGGATCATAGACCTAAATGTAAAAGTTAAAACGACAAAACTTCTAGAAGAAAACAGAAGCAAATCTTAGAGACCTTGGGTTAGACAAAGATTTTTTTAAACAAGCCACAAAAAGCACAAGCTATAAAAGAAAAAATTTATGAGCTTGACTTCATCAAAATTAAAACATTTACACTTCTATACACACTATTAAGAAAATGAAAAGACAACCCACAGACTGGAAGAAAACATTTGTTAATTTTATAATTGACAAATGACTTGTATTCACAGTGTATAAAGAATTCTTACAAGTCAAGAATAACAAGTCAAACAACCCAGTTTTTAAAAAATGAGCAAAAGACTTAAAGAGATATATCACAAAAGAAGATATTGACAGCAAATAAGCCATCAAAAGATATTCAACATCATTAGTTATTAAGAAAATGTAAATTAAACCGCAGTGAGATACACTATACACCCACTAGGAAGGCAAAAATTAGAAGACTGACCACACACCAACTGTTAATGAATGAACTCTCATACAATGCTGGCAGGAATATAAGATGGAGAAACTCTAGAAAATAAATTAGTAGTTTCTCAAAATGTTAAACGTACATCTACCATATGACCTAGCCAATCCACTCCTAGGTATTTACGGAAGAGAAGTGAAAGCATATATCCATACAAAGATCTGTACATGAATGTTCACAGCAGCTTTATTTGTAATAGCCAAAAACTGGAAACAGGTGCATGGATAAGCAAATTTTGGTATATCCAAACTTCAGCAATATAGAGAAATGGACTCTTGATATACACAGAATTGCGGATAAACGTCAACATTATCATGCAGGATGAAAGAAGCCAGACACAAAAGAATACACACTACATGATTCCATTTATACAAAATTCTAGAAAACTGCCTTGGCTTCTTTGTCAAAAGTGACAAAAAGCAGATGAGTGGTTGCCTGAAGAAGCGGGTGGAAAAGGGATAGATTACAAACAGACATGAGGAAACG
The DNA here is from genome assembly GCF_949987535.1 of Balaenoptera acutorostrata. Lineage (NCBI taxonomy): Eukaryota > Metazoa > Chordata > Mammalia > Artiodactyla > Balaenopteridae > Balaenoptera > Balaenoptera acutorostrata. The sequence continues at coordinate 13,234,024 of NC_080084.1, read as the reverse complement.
TTTAGGGGAGAATAGAAATGTCTGTCATCTTGTCTGAGGTGATGGTTTCACAGGTGTTTGCACATGTAATAACTAATTCAACTGCAAACTTTAAATATATGCAGTTTATTGTACATCAATTATACCTCAATAAAGCTAATTTTTTAAAGTTTATCCCAATTCTGTAAAGTTATATTCCTGATTATTCCATGTTGTCTCCCCTATTAAAGCCTCTTTGAGGACAGGATCATGTATCAATAAATGTTCTTTAACTAACATTAACTCCTGGGTTGGTCTCTTCAATACTGAAAGACTTTCCCCTACATAAATCAAGCAAACGACACCGAGAATAAGCCCACTCAGATTCATTAGGTGTGAAGAACAGATTCAAGATGGCCCCATGATATCCACACCTCCTGGTATTCACGCCCTTGTGTTATCCCCTCCCCTCGAGTGTGGGTGTTACTTGTCACTTGCCTCTAACCAACAGAGTATGACAAAGGTGAGAGGATGTATGTGCTTACATGCATGTGGTTACACTCATGAGACTGTAGCACTGGTCTTGGCAACTCCCCCTCCCTTGCTGGCTTTGAGGAAGCAAGCAAGCAGCCATGTGGGGGAAGCACAGGACAGGGAACTGCGGGTGGCCTCGAGGAGCTGAGGGCAACCTACAGCCTACAGCCAGCAGGAAACTGAAGCCCTCAGTCCTACAACCTCAAGAAACTGAATCTGCCAACAAGCATGTGAGTTTGAAAGCAGACTTGTCCCCAGTTAAGCCTCTAGATGAGAACCCAGCCCTGACTGACACTTTGATTGCAGCCTTCCAGAGAACCCAGGTAAGCCACGACCAGAATCCTAACCCACAGAGACTGTGAAATAACAAAAGTTTGTTGTTTTAAGCCACTAAGTTTGTGGCACTACTGTTTAAACAGTAGTAGATAACTAATACACTAGGTTTGTACTTTTATGAGAGGAGGAAGCAGAATAGGGGAAGGGGAAATGCATTGAATATTCTAATAGTGTTTTCTACATCTAAATACCATGATTTAAACTACTAGCAACAGTAAGATAAAAAATAATCAGAGGGGCTTCCCTGGTGGCGCAGTGGTTGAGAATCTGCCTGCCAATGCAGGGGACACGGGTTCGAGCCCTGGTCTGGGAAGATCCCACATGCCGCGGAGCAACTAGGCCCGTGGGCCACAATTGCTGAGCCTGCGCGTCTGGAGCCTGTGCTCCGCAACAAGAGAGGCCGCGATAATGAGAGGCCCGCGCACCGCGATGAAGAGTGGCCCCCACTTGCCGCAACTAGAGAAAGCCCTCGCACAGAAACGAAGACCCAACACAGCCATAAATAAATAAATAAATAAATAAAAATTGTATAACTTTAAAATAAATAAATAAATAAATAAATAATCAGAGTTGAGGAGATCAAATTATTTCTTTCAGCTTTTATTTGTCTGAAAGAGAAAAAGTGAAGAAACATTTACGTAGCTTACTTTAAGGCATACCCTATATATAAGCTGTAACAAATCTTACAAACACAAATGAAAACAGCTGGCCTAATACCGTTTAATTTACTTTCATGGTATGTTTTGTTCCGCTTTTCAACAATGAGCACACTTGCATTTGAGAATTGTACCAAGTTCTCTGAAATGCAAGCAAAGCTGTCCAGTCACCTCCACTGACCACCCCTCTGGGAGGAATAAGAGTATGCTGGAGGACGGCTTACTCTGTTTCTCCTCAAAGACTCCAGAGAGAAGGGCATTCAACTACACCACCTTCAGGCACTCTGAAATACCACAACCAGACAGCTGGTTCCGTGGGAAATGCACGAATGTATGTATCCTCCTATATCTTTGAAACAGCTATTGCCCAATGTCACTACACCCTCTTTTCCAGTCCCCAGTAATCATCCCAATAGGGTTTCTGTGAGATGCGGGAGCAGTTAGGGTTTGGGTGCTTCTTTCAGTTTTCTGTGAATATAATCTCCAACATCGAAAAGGATCGTGAAAATGAGCCCAGGCAAATCTTCATCCTCAGAAGTTCTGTTTTCTGCCTTGATATATTTTCAGAATCAATAATTGGTATAGCATGGGCAATTAATGTGGTCTCTACTTTCTCATGTGTTTTTTGCAGTGGCATGTGTATGTGTGTGTGTGTGTGTGTGTGTGTGTGTGTTTTGGTTTTTGCTGTAAGGTGGCCCTATAAATTAGGTCATAAAGGAAGTCACTGGAAATCAGGATGCATTCCCTGAGAAGAATGATGTAATATTTAGTGTTCCTGTTGCTGACCAAGACGCTCAGCTTAAAATAAAGATTTTATGAATAAAACTTTGCTATAAGAAACCAGATAAAATAATTTAAATTGTCATAATTATTAAAATTAGAAAAATAATGTTTCACATATTTTAAATTTGTCTAAGAATATACATATTTAGCACACGAAAGCCTCATACAGTATGTGTTCAATACATTAAAATAATTCCACATACTATTTATGTTTATGTTTGACCTGAAATTTCTATGCTAGCTAAAATAAACATTTAAATATTTAACAAAATTGTTTACCTTCAGAGAATTTAGATAAAACGTTATGTGTATATGGGATTCAAGGAAATGATGGGTGACAGCCAAGTAGGGCCATCTCATATTTTTCTAGATTTCAAAGGTAGTTGAAAGTAACCTTTTTCTTTCAACAAGTTTCCTTTTAATGAATTCGTTTCTCTATAAAGTGGAACCATTCCTGTCATAAATAATAAAGTAAGCAAATAAACATTAAGAGCATCTAGAGGGCTTCCCTGGTGGCGCAGTGGTTAAGAATCCGCCTGCCAATGCAGGGGACACGGGTTTGAGCCCTGGTCTGGGAAGATCCCACATGCCACGGAGCAACTAAGCCCGTGCGCCACAACTAGTGAGCCTGCACTCTAGAGCCCGCGAGCCACAACTACTGAGCCCGCGTGCCACAACTACTGAGCCCACGTGTCTAGAGCCCGTGTTCCACAACAAGAGAAGCCACCGCAATGAGAAGCCCATGCACCGCAACGAAGAGTAGCCCCTGCTCCCCGCAACTAGAGGAAGCCCGCACGCAGCAACGAAGACCCAACGCAGCCAAAAAATAAAAATTAATTAATTAATTAATTAAAAAAAAAAAGAGCATCTAGAATTTGAAGATGTTACTAAGAACTTTAATTTCAATAATTTAAGAAAAAGAAGTCTTTTAAGGGTTATCCCTGACATTATTTGAATATTCTCTTTATATTAATAAGCATGTGTGTGTACCAGACACAGAAAGAGCAACAATCAGGGAGTGAGAGGAAGTGAGAGAGAGAGAGACAGAGAGAGAGAGGTTAATTGAGTGTGTATATGAAATGAAAATAAGTTTCAAAATGGCAGTCCATGGGGCATGAGCATAAGGGGTCTGGCATAAACCACAGCCTTGATGGAGAGGTTAAAGGACTGATCATGTGGATGAGATTCAGAACTTTCCATATTTTAAATTTTTTGGCCTTCTCCCTCCCCTGCAGCTTCCTTGTATTATTGCCCAGCACCTGCAGTATATTATCCTCCAGAAGAAACAATAAAGGAGAATTTAAGGCCTTCAGGAAGAGGGACAGGACTAGTAAACTTCATGACAGTCCTCAAAGAATAGAAATGAAATAGTCACCCTTGCCGCAGAGCCTGGCCTCTCTGATAGAAGTGAGGACCAGTGATGGGGCAGCTGCAACAGAATAATGCAGAGCAGCAGAGAACATCAAGACGGCCATCCCAGCACCTCTCTGCCAAACCCGGATTTGCTTACCTTTTCCTGGAGCCTAATGTTATCCCACACTTTGGTGCACACCATACACTCAAATGCGTCGATGTAGTTGTCCTGCTTGATGTCCTGCACCCCCCATTTCCGTTCCCTGAGAGCAGTGAGAAGTCGCTGATTCAAGATCTCACCCTTCAGCTTCCATTCTATGTAGGCCTGGTACAGTCTGTCGTCGTGATCCAGCTGTCTGATGTAACTTGCCAGTTCTCTAGGGTGAGAAAATTCTGATACCAGGATAGCACTTCTATTACTTGGAAGCCAGTCTGCGATGCTGGGTGATCCGTAATACACAGGGACGACCCCCAGTTTCAGAGGTCTCCAGAACTTCTCAGTGATGTAGTCATCGCAAACCGCATTCTCGAAAGCAAGGATAAACTTATACTGGGCAAGGATCCTATAAAAGTCACCAGCGTCCATAGAGGCTGGACCGTTCAGCTGCTGAGGGAGAGCTTTGTTTCGCAAACACTCGCCGTAAGAATCGACCTCAATGTACGTCATCAGCTCTCGAACGTAGCTGTCTCTGTCTGAGGGTGGGTCACAGTCGGACTGTACGTACACCAGAGGAGCGAGGCTTTTTCGAAGGTTGTTTTTGGACTGCAAGGGGACCAGGTATCGGAGTGACTTCAGGACTTCTGTGCCCTCCAGGTACTGGGTAGTTAGTGGCAGGTGGGAATGCCGGCTGAAGGTGGCCGTGTAGTTGAACAAGGTGATGACTGGCTGGTGAAAGAGCTTATAATTGTTTTTCGGAGACTCTTCATGGAAAAGGGCCCAGTCGTGATGGGCTTTCCGAGGCAGAGGTAAGCTATCTATGTTAAGGTCAGTACCTAGGAGAAGAAAAGACAATGTAGTGTGTCCAAAGAATTCTGGGGTTTAAGTTTGAGTCCACCTGGTAAGATTAGTATACAGAGAAGTTTGAGGCTATAAATAAGTAGCATATTACAGTGTCTGCAAAATGTCTGGCGGTCAATCATGAAGCTTCCACCCTAGAAACTGCTCAGGGAGAGAATCACCAAGGAAAGGGACCCCCTCTCTCATTTTATGAAAAAGGAAATGGGAGAAGTGCCTATCCTGATTTTAAAGAATTTATTCCACTGCCTCCTGGCTTTTCTTCCAGAGGCATTGCCTAAGAGAGGGAAGGAGAAATGAAGAGACAGTTCTTAAAAAGAAAAAGCAAGGGGCTTCCCTGGTGGCACAGTCGTTGAGAATCTGCCTGCCAATGCAGGGGACACGGGTTCGAGCCCTGGTCTGGGAATATCCCACATGCCACGGAGCAACTAGGCCCGCGAGCCACAACTACTGAGCGTACGTGTCTGGAGCCTGTGCTCCGCAACAAGAGAGGCCGCGATAGTGAGAGGCCCGCGCACCGCGATGAAGAGTGGCCCCCACTTGCCGCAACTAGAGAAAGCCCTCGCACAGAAACGAAGACCCAACACAGCCAAAAATAATTAATTAATTAAAAAAAAAAAAAAAAGAAAAGAAAAAGCAAGAGAAAGGAAGCCAAAAAGGGAAAAGCAACCAGCTTGGCAGACTGATTAACTGAAAAAAAAGTGAAATCATGCAAAAGTAGCCAGAACAAATATACAGGAAAAAAAATTTTTTTTAAATCTAAAATGATCAATTTCAACAAAGCACAGCGAATCAACCTTAGTAAAAATGGTAGACAAGAGGCTTTTAAAGACTTAAGAGCTGATAATAGCACTATGTTACAGACTGCTACAGGATGGACATGAATTAACAAGCACATCAAGAAATAAAGAAGGCGTAACAGGATTATAGTTATGAGTGATTCCAGCTTCCACAGGATTAATTGGGGAAATCTTTGAAACACGATAATGTGCAGACAGAAGTGATGGATATGGTAAGCCATTGTTTCCTGACTGTGTGGGTGGAGACCCAACCAGGAAGAAGTTATTTCTATAACTGAGAAAGAAGAATTAAGACAATATCACAATACGTAATACAGAATTTCTAAGGTGTTCCGGACACTGATGATTTTTTGGCCCCGTGATTTGATTTTTTAAATATAAGAAAATGGCGCACACACAAAAATCCATCTTCTAGCATCCACTGGGGGAAAACACACCAAATACATTCTCCCAGCATAATAAAACATATTCTCTGGTAGAATTCATAAAAATTAGTTATTTAATGCCAGTGCACACTCTCTCAAATAAATATATACTCTTTGGTGCCAACAGTGCATCAGTGAGGAACCAGTTAATCAAGAAAGGCTTTTAAACAATTAAAAACCAAATAAAATTATGCTGGAAGATATATACTGAGCCCACAGAAACTGCTGGAGAAAGTACAGACTACTGTCTTGATAACAGGCTTTCATTTCTCAATGATCAGGAATGAAAGACTAACATCTAAAAATGGTCATATATTTGTTTACTTGGCATTTGCTACATTGGACCTTTAGCATCAAAAAAGAATTTCATCCACACACCTGAAATGTAATGGCATGCAGAGCTGGATGGTCAGTAATGGTTAATAACCAAACATGAAGACATGGAAGAGAACTTGAGAGGAAAAGCAATTTATCACATTGAACTAGCGGCTGCTCATAAAGGTTCTAGGCTGGTCAAGTGGCCAACAATGGGAACTGAACCCAAAAATTTGAGTTAGAACATAAAGCTTCCACCAAAGGCAGAGTAGAGAATCAAGGCCATCTGCCTGGAACAGGAAGAACCAGAGTCCAATCCACAGGAGTCAGAGGCAGGGATCCAGATGTAAGATTAGAGACTGCAGGGAATACGGTTAAAACTAACATGGGTCTAGAATTAACTGGGGGATCCGGCACAGATGCCTTGAGACGGCCACATGAGTGGCTGTCTGCCGCTGTTATCTGTCACATGGGTGATTCTTAATCTGCCTTACCCTGTGGTTGCCACGGCAAAGATCCAAACTGCAGAGCAGAAAGACACAAAGCCGACCTCCAGTGTTTCAGAGAATGGAGAGGGCCTGCCTTTCATCAGTGTTTGGCTACATCAGTGAAGTATTATAAGAGGAACTAAAAATGGCTGTCGAGACCTTTTCAGGGCCAATATCTAGGTCCGTGTGTTGGTAATAGGAATGAGACTTGAAACTGGTACCAGTTATAATGAGCTTTTCATTCATTATAGCTAGAGGTGAGTCTTCCAGGCTCATTCAGCCAAGTTGCTACTGGAACTTTGATGTTGGGAAGAAGGAGAGAAGAGCATAAGGTCCCTGAAATGTGCAATCTGTAGTAGAAAAAAAGCCTGCAGAATCTAAGCAAGAAACACTTATTTATATTCATGTAAAAACAAACACAGTTTTTTAAAAATGAGAGCTTGAGGTTCTCATACATCTGAATTCTGTTTCGTTTGTAGGAGTGGGACTATCTTTAATAGTGGGGGAATGCCTCTTTAATAGAGAGGAAAGTTTAAGGGACCTAACTTTCCAGAAACATTTCCCATTATTTGCTACTTTAAAAAGTATTTCCTAGTTACTTCCCTAAGATACACACACACACACACACACACACACACACACGATCACATTAAAACAGGTTTTTCTTCCAAACTAAAATTCTCTGAGGAAGATTAAAAAACATATGTCATTTTGCCCAGCAAGCTCCTCTCCTAAACTTAGAGCTTCAGATGGTAAACACTTAAGAATTCTAAAATTAGAACCATAACAGACCTAAAATACTACTTTGAGGATATCACGACCTAGAACGTGAGTGGTGATATTGAGCAGTTTCTGAAAGGTATCAGATGTGGCTCAGGAACCAGCTGAGTTATCTAGCTCTGACTCCAGGGCAATGCCCACTATAACAAGAGTTGGAACTGGGGTCTTTAAAGAAATGAAAATCAGTTAAACTATGATAAATCCATAAAAATGTGACTAACTTGCATATGATTGGTTCAGTAGTTTTATACAGCCATCTTCACTGGCTTTACGTTTAACAACTTCAGATTTAAACTTTTGTTTCTCTGGGTTATTTTGTGTTTATTGAATACTGACAAATTCACTCGTTCCTTTAACAGCTGACAGACAGATCTTAAGCACTAAAGTGCACTGTAAAGGGAATTGCAACTTGGAGCACAAATGGAATAAAATTAATGCTGGCGAACGGTGTCAGATTGCTGACGATGGGGACTGAATCTGAAATGGCAGAGAAGCAGAGGAGCGACCATCCTTTATGATATGTTTATGTGCTCCCTTTCTTCTGCAGGGGCATATACTCTTCCTTTATGGTTCCCTCACAAACTGGTAGAAGCAGAAGGCAACACATACTATTAACCCCACTCTATGAAGAAAGTTTAGTTTGAGTCATGTACATGGAGTTAAAGATCCCCGGTGGGGACCAGAATTTTCAGACTGGCTAATGGTAAAGGACCAGAGAGATCACTGGCCCCGCTACAATGCTGATTCTGTTGAATAACTTACTCTTGGCACTCCCAAGACACTCACGGAAATATTACCCAGCTTAAACCCAGCCCACCTGGGAAGAGGCATGCCTTCACTCAGAAAAAAGAAATGCTCCCACACAATGTCCCCCAGAGGTCACCTGTTTCTAAAAAGAACCTCTACTGTAAAACGGTGTTTTTCCCATAAAATGTGATCCTGCAAAAATACCCCGATAGAGGAATCTAAAACTTTGGAGGAAAAACAATCTAGGCAAAGGGGCTGCCTCATGATATTATCATTTGCATAGTTCATTGCTATTTTTAAAGCCATTTCATGTGACTTTTCTTAACCAACCCACACAGCCCCATCAGGTCATCTATTTTCTCTGAGGTTCTGAGGGTTAACTAAAAATGCCACACAGGCACCTCTGCAGACAGCCAATTCAGAGGGGCTCTGGCAGGAGCCCTAACTTCTAGACCCATATTCTTCCCTCTTCTCTCATCTTCTCTGTTCATGAGTCCTTTCACCTGCAGTTTAATCAATTCTACGTCATGTAGTCCTCTCTCAAGCATACATGTTCAACTAGGCATCTGTCTATTCTACCCCTGGGCGTAGAAATTTCTCAAGCCCCCTTACTGAGCCCATGCTGAGGGCCAGTCAATAACTTTGTAGTCCCCTTCCTAACAGTGTAGGGCCAGAGGCAGGAGTACAAAGAGAGTCCCGCCCACCATAGGCCTGAACGTTTAAAGGCTATAAATCAATTTAACACGCTGCTAAATGTCTTATCCTTCTACCTTTACATAGATATAGATTCATGATGTTTTTAAATGTGCAAGGCAACGGTTCACACCAAATATGGATAACATCATTCTCTGCCACAAACCATGATTCTCTTTGGGGCCTGGCACGGGGTGAGAAGAGGAGGGAGAGGATTCTTCCTCACTTGTTGGCTCACCCTCACCTAATCCCTCAAACCTTCCCCTCCATTCTCTCAGGACACCACAGGGGAAACACCCACTTGCTCTCCCTCCTTGGGGACTTGCCCTCTGCCCCCACTGTCCAGCTGCCTCCTGAAGCTCTCCGGTGTGTTGTCTCTAAGGTTTCTCCACCACTGAAAGAGTCCCCACCAGACAACCTCCGCCCCACCTTTCAGGGCCCTCAAAGGAACCTGCAGCTGAAGGGCAGGTTCCATTCAGAACTCTCAGACCCCTCCAAGTTCCACGCTAGCATGCAGGTGTGCCTGTCCCCCATTCCTTCCAGCCCTGGCTCTGTCCCACACCGTGCGGACCCTGCGCACGTGGACGCGGACACCTCGTTCTGCGAGTCCAAGTTCTGTCCTGCGCCCTCTTCTCACTACGCCTCAAGCTCGGCTGGCCGCCCCCCTGGCTGCAGAGCCCAGTTTCAGCAAGGAATCCGGCTATGCTGGTCTAGGGAGAGTGCCCCACCTTGAGGTCTGACCAAGTTCCCCACCCCACACACTCGACGGCTCAGTCCCCTGGCTGCCTTTAGCAAGAATCCTGTGGCCTTCCCTGGTGGCGCAGCGCTTAAGAATCCGCCTGCCAATGCAGGGGACGCGGGTTTGAGCCCTGGTCAGGGAACTAGATCCCACACATGCCGCAACTAAAAAGCCCGCCAACCACAACTAAGGAGCACATGTGCCGCAACTAAGGAGCACATGTGCCGCAACTAAGGAGCCGGCAAGCCACAACTAAGGAGCACGCCTGCTGCAACTAATACCTGGTGCAACCAAATAAATAAATAAATAAGAAAACAACTGAGTACTTTTTCCAAAGCAAGTCTACCCACCAGGTAGATACAGAACTGCCAAATCATTCCATCCCACTTAGCCTTTGAGCCACTTTTTGACCCTAGTTGGAAGCTATGACCTGGAAAAATAAACTTTCCTTAGAGTCTCTCCCTACCCAAGAGAGAACACTCCAGAATAAAGCACTGTCCTCCAGGGGATTCTCTGGTGGTCCAGTGGTTAGGACTTGGTGCTTTCACTGCCAGGGCCCGGGTTCAATCCCTGGTTGGGGAACTAAGATCCTGCAAGCCATGCAATGAGGAAGGAAGGGAGGAAGGAAGGAAGGGAGGGAGGGAGGGAGAGAGGGAGAGAGGGAGGGAGGGAGGAAGAAAGAAAGGGAGAAAGGGAGAAAGGGAGAAAGAAGGGAAGGAAGGAAGGAAGAAAGGAAGGAAGGAAGGAAGGAAGGAAGGAAGAAAGAAAGAAAGAAAGAAAGAAAGAAAGAAAGAAAGAAAAAACTGTCCTCCAAAGTTAATCATGTGTAGGATACTCTCAGCTTGATTTTCTAATATACACAGAAAATCTAATCTTGACCAAGGATTTTAGGTCCACATTAAGAATCCTTAGTAACATAATGAATAAATTATATTTTATAGGCCCAAGTTTAATACTGTAAACAAATAAAATGCACCCCTCCTATGGCAGTCAAAAAGAGAAAGACAGTAAATGCATAAAGCAAAGAACATAAATACTTTCCTATAATTGTTATTTTATTTAAATTTTTTCATCCAATTCCTCGTATAATAAATGCTCAATACACGAAATTTTATTGCACTAAAAAAACATAAAAGAACGACCAGAGGGTAGAGGGGAGGAGGAGGAGAAGAAAGATCATCCATATTCCCAAAGAAAAGCAAGGTTTCACGTCGGGGTGTACGAGTGTCTGAGTGTGTATGAGTGTGCCAGTGTGTCAGTATGTGAGCGTGTGTAGGTAAGATTCAAATAAGAACATATTTACTACAACTCTTCAGTAGAGTCACAGCTAATATGGCTTGGAAAAAATTCACAGTGATAATAGTTTATGCTGTAATTGTTCATACTCAAAGAAAGATAAAAGTTGTCCCAAAACACACCCTATCCTATAGAGACTGTGGGCCCCAAAATCAGAAATGAAAATCCCCTCATACACTCTCATCCTGACGCGGGAAGCCTAACAGGTGAGATGTCTTGCTTCGCGGCTCAGTATATCCCCCCCTGTCCCCCAAAGCTGCAGTGCCAACAAGTGAGCAGGTGTTTGGGAGCAAAAGTACAAGACATGGAGTGAGAAAATGAGGCTGCTCGGAGAGGGAGGTCATCACACAAAGTCTGGGGGTTGATGGACGTGTTCAGGTAGGTGAGGTCACAGAGGTTTCAGCAGCCACAGCCGTCAGATGACCGTGTGCAGAAATGGCAGAGGAGAAGGATGCTTCTGTGACAGGGTGAACTGCTGAACAAACAGGGCAGCCTGCCCCAGATTTCTGGCTGATTTAAGAAATAAATGCCTTGATTGCTAAGCCACTTTTTTTTAATAAATTAATTTATTTATTTATTTATTTATTTTTGGCTGCGTTGGGTCTTCGTTGCAGTGCGCGGGCTTCTCACTGCGGTGGCTTCTCTTGCTGCGGAGCACAGGCTCTACGCGCGGGCTTAGTAGTTGTGGCTCGCGGGCTCTAGAGCACGGGCTCAGTAGTTGTGGCGCACGGGCTTAGGTGCTCCATGGCATGTGGGATCTTCCCGGGCCAGGGCTTGAACCCGTGTCCCCTGCATTGGCAGGAGGATTCTTAACCACTGCACCACTTAGGGAAGTCCCTAAGCCACCTTTGGTCACATTCTTCATACTTGCAGCCTGATCTATCTGAATGACGATGGTCTTAGTCTGTGGCCTAATGTTTGGGAAGTCTGCGTGTTGCTGTACTGAGAAGAGATCTTATAGATGAGACCCCGCTGCTCTTCTTCTAAAACAGGCTAAATTGCTACTGCCAGTGGACCTGGAGGAGGTGAATTCTTCTGCAGGAAGAGCTTTCCAAGTTGCCCAACTCCTCATTTCGTTGTTCCCTATCCGATTATCTCGTGGTCTATTGAATAGGCCTGAACTATAGCATTTATCATACTCAGCTGTAATTATGTGAGTACCTGTCCAGCCCTCCAGCAGACAGGGAGGCTTTCAAGGACCCATGTCTTGTTTCATCTTTGCCTGCAGAACCTAACATACTGCCTGGGATGTAGCAGGTACTCAAAGATATTTGGAAAATAAATATAAATGCATTTTTTGCTCTTATTTTGCAAATGTCAGGCCTAAGCTTATTTGGGCAAGAAGAGGTAGAGAAAGAGCAAGAAGTAAAAGTAGAAATTGGGTGTTAATGGCAAGCATTTGTCAAGGGGATAGAGCTCAAATGTGGAACCACTGGGAATTCTAAAAAAAGAAATCTTAAAATTAAGTCAAAGCATTGAAAGCCCTTCATACAAGTGTCATCTGCAAATTATGTAAGTCCCATCAAACAAACAGGAATTTCAGTTCATAGTCCTAGCTGTTTGATTTCATGACCTGCATCTCCACCCAATGAGGTCAACAGGTTTCTGTAAACATAAAAGGATAGGGCTTCCCCGGTGGCGCAGTGGTTAAGAATCCGCCTGCCAATGCGGGGGACACGGGTTCAAGCCCTGGTCCGGGAAGATCCCACATGCCGCGGAGCAACTAAGCCCGTGCACCACAGCTACTGAGCCTGCGCTCTAGAGCCCGTGAGTGACAACTACTGAAGCCTGCACGCCCAGAGCCCATGTTCTGCAACAAGAGAAGCCACCGCAATGAGAAGCCCGCACACCGCAATGAAGAGTAGCGCCCGCTCACCGCAACTAGAGAAAGCCCGCGTGCAGCAACAAAGACCCAACGCAGCCAAAAATAAAAACAAATAAAATAAATAAATTTATTTTTAAAAAAACATAAAAGGATATATTAAGTTAGGGAGAAAGAGGTGAAATGAATTGATGAGAAAATCACTACATCATCTTAGGACCTTTCTCCTGCCTCATTTACTCTGACAAATATAGCAATTTTATTTTAATTACTTATGATAGTACTTAATGGTAGACTAGTGACACTACCACCCCATAAAAAAAAAAAATGAAGTCTTAGCAACACTTTGACATCCAGTTATTAATTCTTTGCAAAAAAAAATTTGACAGAGTCAATGATTTGAGAAAGAATTAGTGAGTTATAAAAATTTAAAAATGGGATAGTAAGGAAAAGCTAAAGAACTAGACTCTTAACTGATCTTTGGTATGGAAGACCTTCTAGGCGGAGGTCATTTCTGTACTATTCAATATGTACTTCACAATTTTTTTTGATCACAATTAAAAGTATTAAATGTTGGCAATGTCAGAGCTCTTAAAATAGTATTCTGGAAAGCAGAAAAGTAATGAAGCATAGTATGTCCTTAATAAAATAGGGAACCAAACTATAAAAAATGTTTTTAAAAAAAATCAGTTGAAATCAGGTAAGTGACACAAACCCAGCCCTTCAGCTGCACGGCTTATAGCTGCATGGCTTCCGGAGGCATTCTCCCAGAGTTGGGTCCCTTGTAGCTGAGCCTTAAGGTGAAGAAACATAAAATGTCCATTTTTCTTGCCTTTCCTCTATTGTTTAGATGCTCATTCCCCTGGTGCCCTAATGTTCTTTACGGTATCTAGTAGAGGGGGCTAGGGCAACCAACTCATCCCCACTTGCCTGGGACTTCTCCAGTTTTATCAGTGAAAATCCTGTATCCGAGGAACCACCTGAGTCCTGGGCAACTCCAGACAGTTAGTCACCCCCCAGGCCACACTCCCACGAAAGAAAAAATCATCCAGGCAGAAGGGGCATGAGTCTTATTGCCTGTCAGTGTGGGCTACAAATCAGAGTTTCATCTCTTTTTGACTGGAAAATAGAGTAATCTCAAATATATGCTGCGAGACAGAAACCAGACAAAAGAGGGTCCACAGTGTACAATTCAATTTATACAAAGTCTCTAAACGAGCAAAACTAACCTATAGTGATAGAAATCAGATCAAAGGGATAGCAGAGAGCAGGGCGTAGGGGCAGACTGGCTTACAGAAGGGCACAGGGGAAATGTCTTAACTGATAAATTGTCACCAACTGCTGACTTAGAATGTGTGCCTTTCTTATATGTAAACTTCACCTTTCAAGAGTGGATTTTTAAAAGAAGAGTGAGATCTTCCATCACCCTGATCTTCCTGAAAAGATTCAGGACAGACTGGGGCAACACCTTTTAGGGATGCTGTTGGAGGGATCCCTGAGGCTTGAAGAAAGTCAAAGATCTATGGTCACTCTCTGCTCTACGGGAGCATCACATGACCCCGGTCCCTGTAAAAAACAAATTCAAAATTCACTCAGAGCTTGTGCAGTCCTTGATTACAGGAAATTGTACAGATTCCTTCTCTGGAAATATCGAAAGAAAAGCATAGCTACTGTTCTCCCATTCTACGTTGTTTGGTTGTTGTTATAACTATAAACTCATCAAAAGACCAGAAGACCAGAGGTACAATAGAAAGGGAGGTGGGGTAGATTTCAGTGCCTCTAATAATGCACTAGAGCAGCCCAACACAAACAGCTTTTAGTACAGAGATAATCCCAGCTGTGGGAACCTAATCTAATAAAAACGTGTGAAGTGGCTTTTGTTCAGGAGGTGGTCTCCATTCTGACCTTGAGGCTCTATTTACTTACTTCGAGGAAACATCTGAGGGTTGGCTAGATACTAGGGGATGGAGGAAAAGACTTCCAGGATGAAAGGACGGGGTACCTGAGAGGGGAACAGAGGATTCAAACCGATGCCCTTCAGTGAATCGTTAAGTGACCCTACCCTTCAAGGGAAATAGACCTTGAGTATTTGATTTTTTAGAATGTTAACCTTACCCTGATCCAAGGAAACCATCACTTTTCAGTTCTCTGCCTCTTCCTTGAGTCTAATACTGCCCAGAGAACTGGTAGGCACTGAAAATAATTGGCATCTGAGGCTGGAACGGATGGAATCTGCTTTGTTGCTAGGCAGTCCGGCGATAGCTGTGATCCTGCAGCACCCACAGGAGGGGAGGTTCTGCGTGCTGGTGGTGACTGTGGGAGAAGAAAGCGGTCCAGCCTTTAAAAGGCCCGTGGGGAAGCTTCCATGGACTTGCACTGGAAATTTCTCAAGTGAAAAGCCAGAAGTCTCCCACTTGTTACCTACCTGGGGAGGGCTAAGACTCATGAGCCTCGGGAGTGTGCATGCGTGTAAATTTCCATGTGCCAAATGTCTGCGGGTTCCTGTTAGCCAGGAAAGCGGCTCTTTGCACTGCACCAACAGAGCCAAACATCTTCCCAGAATTATTTCCCAATTGGGAAATGGAAAGTTATTGGGTTGACTCTCCCATCTGCTGGTATGTAATGAAGTCTAGTCCATAGCTGAGATCCTGGCCGAGGGAAACATCAGAGCCAATTCCCTCCTCTGCAACTGTCCAGCTGAGCTGGCATGCAGGGGCCCCAGAGCAGTGCCATCTGCCCAGCCAGACCCTTCAGGCCAGCCACCTGTTACTGATGACCACCCTGAACAGCCATTTCACTCAGGTTTCCTACCATGTTGTCAGGTCCCCTCCATCTAATAATGAGCAGCGGCTGGGTGCTATGGTCCAGACCATTCAGATACCAAGCCTTGAAAATAAATCCTCCCCCGGTAACTTGGAGCTAGTACTCGGGAAAAATAATGGCACTACAGAGGTATCTTTGAGCTTGCATAAAAGGAGTCAGAGGATTAGAATTGGTGAATGACGTTATGAGAAAAATAGCACATTCACTGATCCAAGGTACATAAGAAAATGAAGATAGAATAACACAAAATCAGGATGAAGGAGACAGACAGGGAAACGCTGAAGTAGTTTTAATCTATAGCTCAGGTGGAATGAGGCCAAAATGAACCACGGAGCAGTATTTCTATTAATCTGCTCCCTAGCAGATATGCTGAAGAAGAGGTGCTGGTTTCCTCTTTACTGAATGGCTCTATCTCGAGTGAAAAACTGCATAGTACCATTGGTTAATTAGAAAAGGAATCTTTAGAAAAATCTTCATGTGGTGTTTAAAACAACAACATGTCAAACTAAGAGGGGTTAATCTGGAAGACCATTTCAGGACAAGCTCTAAGTAAAGCACATGTGAATCTCACTGAGCAGCATCAGAGAGTTTTGAAACTCAAAACTCTTAACTATACTTGCCAAGCATTCACCATTCACAGCTCAGAACAGGCATTTGACCACTACCAACCAATTCTGGTTGAACATCGAGTCACACCTCCTCGTGGACATTATACAGGCCACTCGAACCACTTTGACAGAGTTAACATATGAGCAATGATTAAATAACAATGCACCATATTTAAAACCCATCCTTACTAACTACACATTTTCATTGTCTTTAAGTCTAAAGACCTGCAACAGTAAAGCCCTCAATAGCAGTGATACTCTCGACCTTCGAAATCAACATTACCAAGCTACTTTTTTGAAGAAGCCCTCAAAATATCTTCAAAGACATAAATACAGAGCCAAGGAAAGCAAAAGCAAAGCCCTGGGAATAAACAGTAAACCAGTGAGAAGCTTAAAAAGGCTTCAAAAACACTCAGCAATGACTATACCATTGGAACTGCAATTCGATTCAGTCAATTCACTCTTCAACCTCAGAGCCATGCAAGGCAAGATAGAAAATACTGGCCATGTCATTCACAGGCCTAAGTGTCCATCGCAATGGGAAAAAAAGACCCACACCAAGCCACAAAACACCATGAATTTTTAGAAAACTGGTTATTTACAAAGGAATGGGAAGCAAAATAGTACCAGATACAAAGAGGCATATATACGAAGAGGTATATATAAAGGTGAACCCAATTCCAGCTACCGGTATTCTTAGTTAGTACTTATGGTACCTTTCCTTCAAAGACAGAAAGCTGTACCAAAATCAGAAATCTAAAGCCCCTTAATTAAATTAGCCTGTGTGACTAACTGGTCGCAAAGTTCACTTACAAAGGAAAAAGAATCAGAATGACATCGGACTTCTGGAACCCAAAGGAGCAAACCTTTCAAAATTCTGAAGGAGGACTTGCCTTATATTCTTAGGAAACAGTTAGAAGGGGCTGCAGCCACCCAAGGAAGTAAGTCAAGAAAGCAGGAAATAGACCTAGGAAATAAGGAATCCATCATAAAGCAGCAAAGAAAAAAAAAAAAAAACCCTCAGGATACTTGAAATTCCAGGATGAGAATATTCAGCAGAATTAGCAAGTAACAAGTCTAAACTGAGTGGGAGGGGTGTGCAGAACAAATGTTCCCTGGAGGAGAAATAAAATCAACAGATTATCTAATATGTCAGACCATTTATTTATTAAACTTTATTTATGTACCTAAAATTTATTTGTTTTATATACACAAAAATTCTACCTACATAGATAGGCATTTCATATATTGGATGGAAAACTGTTAAAATAAAATTAATGATAATGAATTAATAAAAACTAAGCAATTTTTTAAAGACAATTATTAGCTCTAGGTTTAAAAGTATCAAAAAAGGAAATGTACGATGATATAACATTTAGAAATTGTTTAAAATAATTAAGAGGGCAAGGAGGGGGCTTCCCTGGTGGCGCAGTGGTTGAGAGTCTGCCTGCCAATGCAGGGGACACGGGTTCCAGCCCTGGTCTGGGAAGATCCCACATGCCGCGGAGCAACTAGGCCTGTGAGCCACAAGTACTGAGCCTGCGCGTTTGGAGCCTGTGCTCCGCAACAAGAGAGGCCGCGACAGTGAGAGGCCTGCGCACCGCGATGAAGAGCGGCCTCCGCTTGCCGCAACTGGAGAAAGCCCTCGCACAGAAACAAAGACCCAACACAGTCAAAAATAAATAAATAAATAAAGTGTAAAAATTAAAAAAAAAAAAAAAAAAAAAGAGGGCAAGGAGGAATGTGGGGATAATCCAACACAAATAAGAGAAGATTGATAATTGTTGAAGCTGGGTAAAATGTACCAAGATGAAAACTTAAAATTCTAACAATTATATAGTAAACAATGATTTCTGATGTCATTAAAAATAAACCAAATAACTGTCTCAAGAAATACAAGTATGCACGTATTATTTAGATATATGAACACAAATTCCAGGAAAGCTACAGGAAACAGAGGATAGGAGAGAGGGAAAGAGAACTTTTTTTTCATTTAAGAAAAAACCTTTTAGAAGATGTGGTACATATATACAATGGACTATTACTCAGCCATAAAAAAAGAATGAAATAATGCCATTTGCAGCAACATGGATGGACCTAGAGATTGTCATACTGAGTGAAGTAAGTCAGACAGAGAAAGACAAATATGATATGATATCACTTATATGTGGAACCTAAAAAGAAGGTACAAATGAACTTATCTACAAAACAGAAATAGAGTTACAGATGTAGAAAACAAACTTATGGTTACCAAGGGGTCGGGGGGGCAGTAATAAATTGGGTGATTGGGATTGACACATACACACCACTATATATAAAATAGAAAACTAATAAGGACTTACTGTGTAGCACAGGGAACTCTACTCAATACTCTATAATGGTCTAAATGGGAAAAGAATCTAAAAAACAGTGGATATATGTATATGTGTAACTGATTCACTCTGCTGTCCACCTGAAACTAACACAACATTGTAAATCAAATATACTCCAATAAAAATTTTTTTAAAAACCTTTTAATACTATTTCATTTTTTTAATTGTTTATGCATTACTTTGGTAAAAATTAACAAAATGCTTTATCCTCATAAGTTATTTTTTGTTATGGCTGTATATAATTTCAATGTCTTTTTCCCTTTATTTATTTAATGAAATGAAAAGAATTAATGAGGGGTGGCATTTGAACATAAAAAAGCATAACTGGAAATGGTAAGAATTCAATAGCCGGTTCCATTACGAGGTTTGACTGTATATACTGCCCTCTAGTGTCATGTCAAGGGAGAGCATCTCAAATTTTATAAACTATAAATTTACTTAAATCTTCAAATGTCACATGTTCTCTTTCTCCTGGATCTTCTCTCCTCCCCATGTAGTAAGTCGCCTACTTCTAGGACCCAAAAATCAGGTTTGGACTATTAGTTTTATGGTCTGGCTTCATTATGGATTCAAAAGGTTTTGATAGGAGGGTCTTGGAACCTGATCATGATTAATGGGGAAGTGTTCTGAGTTCTTAATAACTGTTTATTCAGTTGGGGAAAAGAATACATTTGTTTTCCATTCCTTCAATCCCTTGAAGGTATATGCCTACAGAATCAAATACAGTGCTGGACAGAAGTCCAACATGTAGATGCTCCAAAAATATTGAGTGAGTCTGGCAAGTGACTGATTTCAGAACTCATTTTGCTATTTGTGGGCAGTCAGGAGGGATGAAGTATCACATAGGAAAGTGCTCATTGTTGTCATTAATAACTGCTTAAACCAAATATTTAAGGAATATGGACAAGGCAACACAGACAATATAATCTAAATCATTCCTGGGGAGAAAATGGAGAGATTAAATGATGGAAGGTTCCCCTTGACAGCCTCCATCCCCTCCCAAGAGAAAAAACAAAACCAAAAACACCCGCTTTTCACCACACTTTTGCAATGAAAAGAATGCATTTTCTTCCTAAGCTTTATTAGCTATTAGATAAAATCACACATCTCTCCCTGCCAAAACGCTGACACACGTTCAGTTCCAAGATGTGTTCCACTGCTCTTAGATAAGGGGGGAGCCCTGTGATGCCCCCCTGCCCACCACCCCAACTTCAACCATTTTCCATTTCCAGAATGGTTGCTCCTCCTCCCATCCCACCCTTGCTTTGCTGATCACAAAGAGATGCATTTGGACCTGCTGTTCAAATCATGCTGTGTCAATAGCTACAACAGCGTGGGCTGAGTTCTCTGGAGAAGCATTCTCTTGCAGGGCTTCACACAAATCTTCCTCCTCCAACAGTTCTAGTCAAGGTCGGAAATTCTTCAACTAGCTCAAGGTCATTCTAATGTTGGCTCTTGATCTATGAGTAGAGATCCTATTTCCTACATCCGTATTGCCTTGATTAACACTTTGGCCAAGAAAACAGTACAGTGAGTTTGTATCCATCCATATAAAACCAGGATGATAATTCCTGCAACGTGTGACCCTCATAAACATGCACACAGACCTTGGACATTTCAGATTCTGAGTCTCTGTTCGGAGATTATAAACTGTCAGTTACACAGATGTAGAGAATGGACATGAGGATGTAGGAAACAGGAGGGGATATGGGGGTATGTGTATACATATAGCTGATTCACTTTGTTATACAGCAGAAACTAACACAACATTGTAAGGCAATTATACTCCAATAAAGATTTTTTAAATTAATTAATTAATTAATTAATTTTAAAAAACTTTCAGGGACTTCCCTGGTGGTGCAGTGGTTAAGAATCCGCCTGCCAAATGCAGGGGACACGGGTTCGAGCCCTGGTCCGGGAAGATCCCACATGCCACGGAGCAGCTAAGCCCGTGTGCCACAACTACTGAGCCTGCACTCCAGAGCTCGCGAGCCACAACTACTGAAGCCCGTGCACCTAGAGCCTGTGCTCTGCAACAACAGAAGCCACCGCAATGAGAAGCCCGCGCACCACAAAGAACAGTAGCCGCCGCTCACCACAACTAGAGAAAGCCCGTGCGCAGCAACGAAGACCCAACATAGCCAAAAATAAATAAATTTATAATAATAATAATAATAATAAAACAAATTGTCAGTTAAATTGCAGTTTGGGGGGGGGTTTCTTTTTTCTTTTTCTTCTTCCAGCTTTAATGAGACACAATTGACATACCGCACTGTATAAGTTTACAGCATAATGATTTGACTTACATACATCATGAAATAATTACCACTAGTTTAGTGAACTTCCATCATCTCATAGAGGTTAAATTGCAATATTTTATATTTATGGTACACTTGCTTTCCCAAGGGCCAACAAGTCCGTAAACAGGGATGATAATTTCTCGTGTAAATGTTGAATCTACCAACATGGCACAAAACTGAACAGGGCCTGTTTCTCTTTAGGCATAATAAGTTAAAAAAGGCCATTGCCAAAATCTTTAAGAAGTTACCAGAATATCTAAGAAAGAGCATGGGCTTTTGAGCCAAGGGAGTCAGGGCTAAAAGCCCAGTTTAGCCATACGAAGATGACTTGGAGCATATTATTATACACTCTGAGTCACAGCACCCTTGTCATTCAAATGAGGATAATGCTGACCTTCCAGGACTACTTTGTGCCTGTAACACACAGGGTACTTGAGAAATACTAGTTTCCTCCCCTTCCTCTTCTCACGTCCCAGCACCCCGAACTCCCTCCACCCCTCCTACCCCCTCATCAGTCCCGTCCCCCAGGCAAGGAGTAGAACTGCCACCATGTGTCATAAGCTCCCAAACAAAGCTGTGGCGGCAAGAAGAAACTGGCTCCTCCCCTTTCTTTACACCTCCATCTGCATCATACGGCTTCTCTTCTCGGTTTATTGGGGCAGGAATCTTTCCAACCCTAGAG
The DNA here is from genome assembly GCF_949987535.1 of Balaenoptera acutorostrata. Lineage (NCBI taxonomy): Eukaryota > Metazoa > Chordata > Mammalia > Artiodactyla > Balaenopteridae > Balaenoptera > Balaenoptera acutorostrata. The sequence goes on along the minus strand of NC_080084.1, from coordinate 13,212,499 downwards.
AGGCCTCCTGAGATGCAATAAGCCACAAACTTGCCCAACTCACATCTGAGCAGCCCCCTTCACTTCTGCCACCCCGGCCTCCTCTACCGAACTCCAGCTACAAGTTTCTCCCTCTGGTTCCATTTCTCTTCTGGATAATCTGTTCTTTTGCTTCTCAGTTTTCACTCGTGTGTTCTCCCCTCCCTTTCCCCTTACTCCTGATTAAACAGCCTGACAAACTGCATTTTCTAACCTAAAAGACAAACCAGAGGCCTCTCCTCTGGCAGCTCTCTGCTGCCCCCTCTTGTCACAAAACGGAACTGGTCGCCACTCCGGCCGCAAAAATCTCATTTCAAGCTTCAGGAACACTCAGCATTTATTGAGGGCCTACTGTGTGCCAGGCACTATGGCAAGTATTGGAAATACAATAGTGAGCAAAACCAGAAATGCCCCTGTTCTCATGGAGCTTACAGTATACAGTGGAAAAGGCAGGCATTAATCAACTGATCACATAAGTAAACATAAGGCCAGAACTCAAACGTGTTATGAAATGCTAAGAGAGCCTATAACAGAGAGGTCAGAGGGGTCAAGGAGGGCTTCCTGGAGGCAGTGACCCAGGCTGAGATTGAAAGACGAGTGGAATAAACAAATGAGGAGGGAGGAGGAACATCCCAGCGGGGAGGCAGCATGTGTTCTAAGGTCTATGGTAGGAGAGAACATTAGGAACTACAAGGGACCATAGGAAAATCAGTGCATCCAGAGGAAGTGGGAGAGTGCAGCTGGGTGAGCTGGAGGCCACAGAGGTGGTCCAGTTACGGTGGATTAGAGTAAAGCTGTAAAGGTAGAGCCTGAGAAAATGAAGAGATTAGAAAAAACATTTAGAAACTATATGCTGTATTTAGGAAATACAATCAAAAGAATTTTATGATGGACTGGATACCCATGGAGGGTAAGGGGGAGGAGGGCTCCAAGGATGACCCCTACTTTCCTGACCTACATAAATGGATGCACACTGCAGCCATTATCTGAGTTTCGAGGTGACTTTGTGACCCATAAAATGCATACAAGCATACAATCAGTTATTCAGATACGGAGGGCAGAAGAGAGGTCTGGAGTGAAGACTTAAGCGCGAGTGTTATCTGCTTTTGGGCTGCAGCCCCTGCCCAGGAGGAGACGGCCCAGGGCAGTAGTTCTAAACTACTGCGCAGGACCCCCAGGGGGAATGGGAATTTTCCGGGGCTGGGGAGATGGGGGCGGGTATCTCACAGTGACTGGGGATTGCTACTGCCGTTCACAGGAGGGGACCCAGGATGCCAGACACCTTGCAAAACGCAGTGCAGTTCACAGAGAAGAAATGTCTCATGCCCCACATGCCATGGAGGTTAAAAACCTGTTTTTAATGATCTGAGCCTGGAATCTAACTTTATCTTTAACCATATAAACACCAAAGCTTGTATTTCTTGCCTCGTTTCAAGTTGCACTGAATTTTCCAGGAATGTAGGAACCATGTAAATTAAGGGAAAAGCGGACTACTGTTTGGTACTTATCCAGACCTACTCACCATTTCAGGAAATCACTTCACTGTCCGAGGTAACTGAGTGCCAGTTGAACACCTCTCTGTCTGTCTACAAGGTAGAGTCTCCGTAAACAACACCCACATTCACAACCAATGATTCTACACAGAGGCACAGCACTTGGCTACATCATTATGCCTTCATATGGCCAAGCACACACATACTGAAATGCCTATTACATATAAACTACTTTTCTTTATATTACAGAGAAAGCATGATATTTTTTAAATTACATATTGTTATAAGAAGCAGGCATTTAGGCTAATGGGATTGGGGACCACCAGCCAAGGGAGAAAGTCTAGAGTAAGAAACAGAGAGGGCCTTGGATGAGTCTTGATGGATTCCAACATTCAATGGCCAGCTACAAAAGGGTCTTGCGAGGGCAGACAAAGAAGAAGAAAAACCAGAAATGCTGGGTTGGAAAAGCATAGGAAAGAGGATATTTCAGGAAGGAAGACCGAGATACCGATGTCAAATATTGCTGAGAAGTCAAGTACGCTGAGGACTAGAAAATGCCTCCATCTCAGTTAGCAATCTGGAGGATCTGACAACAGGGACGTCACTGATAAGTTAGCAAGAGCTGTTTCGCTGGAAAGGTGGGGCTGGAGCAGAGAACTGAGAAGCAAGTAAGAGGTGGAGTGAAAAGATGGAGATGATTAGGATACGCTTCTTGGAGAATTTAGGTAGTACAGGGAGAACGATAAAAGGTGATAAAATGTGAGTAGGGGATTGTGTTTTTGTTTAAGGGAATGCTTTGCCTACATGTATTTGCTAACATGACCTTTGTTTCCCTAGTGGAAAATGATGACGTGGGCTCCCTGTACTCAGGGGAGCTTAGGTTGGTTGAAGTGGGCAACAGAGGAAGGGGAAGAAGGTGGGACCGTGGGCTGCACCTGGAGCTGGGGCCTGAGTTCAGACTGGCCCCCCTCTCACAATATGCAACATTTTAAAGAGCCCATAAAATCCACCTATTGGAGTTTATGAAATTAAGTTCAACTCTGTACGTTTTGAATTAATCCTTCACATTCAAGCTTCCTATAAGCAGGAGAACAGGTAAGGAAAGAGCAGGTAAGAAAGGAGGTCATTACTAATGAAATTCACTGACTCATTAAACTAATCAATAATCTTAAGCATGTGGTTTAAGATTTCATGAAATTTAGGAATGCTATGTCTGAATTTAAAAGTTTTTTTTAAAACACTATCTATAAGCATTTCCCAGCTTTAGATACAATGTGTCCCTGGAGATCGCATCTTTTTTTAAAATTTATTTTATTGAAGTATAGTTGATTTACAAGGTTGTGTTAATTTCTGCTGTACAGCAAAGTGATTCAGATATATATATACATATATATATTCTTTTTATATTCTTTTCCATTATGGTTTATCACAGGATATTGAATATAGTTCCCTGTGCTATTCAGTAGGACCTTGTTGTTTATCCATTCTATATCATTTTCTATATAACAATTTGCATCTGCTAACCCCAAACTCCCAATCCATCCCTCTCTTGCCCCCTCCTTGGCAACCACAAGTCTGTTCTCTATGTCTGTGAGTCTGTTTCTGTTTCGCAGATAAGTTCATTTGTGTCATATTTTAGATTCCACATATAAGTGATATCATATGGTGTTTGTCTTTCTCTTTCTGATTTACTCCACTTAGTATGATCGTCTCTAGTTGCATCCATGTTGCCGCAAATGGCATTATTTCATTCTTTCTTATGGCTAAGTAGTATTCCATTGTGTATATATATGACATTTTCTTTATCCATTCCTCTGTCGATGGACATTCAGGTTGTCTCCATGTCTTGGCTACTGTGACTAGTGCTGCTATGAACACTGGGGTGCATGTTGAAGGTCACTTCTTAAAGGGATTGCAGATATAAGGTGAACTCCGATCACACAGGAGGCACTGCCAACGTCTGTGGACAGTACTGAATGAGCACTGAATGTGAAGTAGTGAAAAATAGGGACTGTGTCTATTCCATTTTGGTGCTAAATTACTTTTAGATAAGTTCGACCACTGGCTATGAGGCTTACAGTGATCTTGTCTAAAGAGCTTTAGAGACCTTGGGAAAGAAGGCACAGCAAGGAAGCAAAGAAGCTGTAGGAAAGGCAGTTAACTGTTCAGTGATCAGGCTGCAAAATTTGCTCACACACTGCAGTTCAGACACGGAGGAGGAAACGGAGCGCATCTCCTGCATAACTAACCCATTTTTGCTCCTAAATCCCCAGCCACTGGGCGTAAGGGAAAAGCAATGGATTCAGTCTAATCTAATGCAGAACCTTAAAACAATCCTCCTAGGTACTCTCCATTCTCTCCAGGTAAGAAGGTCTATCAGCTTTCTCAGATTCTACCTCCCTCTCTACCTCCTCTCCATGGCCATGTCTGCCAGAGGAAAAGATGTCCTGGAACCTGTGTGGTGTCCTCTGATTTCTCTGAGCTTGAAGTGGGCATCCTGCTGCTTTGACAGCTGACGTCGGCACCTGGTGTAGCTCGTGATCTGGTCTCCGGAGGAGCCCTGCCAGGGCTGGGGATGCCCTGCTGATGACGCAGCCCCCCTCACTGCTCTCTGGGGACACACCTCTCTGAGGATAAGCACATCATTTATGGTACAATTAGGACACTTTTAAACAGAAGGCACTGACTGGAGAGGACGCTGGCACTGCAGCTGAAAACAGGACTGTCCCGGGCAAACTGAGGCGTCCAGTCTCACTGCACCTGAGTCTCTGCTACACACTCTACCGGGCCTTAGCCAGGCATCCACCCCCAGCCTTTGCTGATGGGCACTTCCCCATCAGGAGACATACAACACAAGAACACAGAAGCCCCCTGCCTGGCCGGGCTGCTCTGACCAATGAACCATCACTGGACCCCACAAAAACCTGCCTGTCTTTGTGGTTTCTTCACCTTATCAAGATATTTCTAAAGGCTCCTCTTCACAATCTGAGCCCGAGGCAAGATTTGGGGTTGACAAGGACAAATTTAAACCTGCCTCCACCTTCCTCCTCTTCTCTCTCTTGGTTCTTTTCCCCCCAACACCTAGGACCAGAGAGGATGAGCTTTCTCCCTTCCTTATACCAAGGAGCAGCAAGGCGTGTGACCAAGCCGTCACAGCTGGAAGAATGATCTCAACAGGAGAAATCTATGAGCTGAGTACTCTGGTCTTAGTTCCTGTTATGCTAAAGCGGGAGCTAAAAAAATTTAGAAAATCCCCTCAAGAGAACAGTCTGACTTTAGAAGGCTGTTATAATCTTACAGAAAATATCTTATTATGAAATTCAACGCTGAATATGAATTTCAAGCTTTTCTTCTGTAACAGTCCTATCTTCCTCCAAAACAGATAGAGGATGTGGACCAGCAAGAGAGACAGTAACCTACTCAGAAGGAAAGAAATCTTCTTTACCCAAAAGTCATCTCTATTAGTTTAGTTTTTAAATCTATTACAATCCTATTATCAGCGCTCTTTATATTAGCTCACCTAAATATAAACATGATAACAATCTTAAATGTGTATACACTTATCATGTCAAACTATATGAGGCAAAAACTGATAGAAATGCAAGGAGAAATAGACAAATCCACTATTATAGTTGGAGACTTCAGCACCCCTCTATCGGAAATGGACAGATCCAACAGGCAGAAAGTCGGTAAAGACATAGTTGAATTCAACAGTCAACTGGATATAATGGAGGTCTATACACAACTTCATCCAACAACAATAAAATATATACTCTTCTCAAGCTCACATGGAACATTCATCAAGAAAGACTAAATTCTGGCCATAAAACATACCTTAACCAATTTAAAAGAATAGAAATTATACAATATCTGCTCTCAGACAATGATGGAATTAAACTAGAAATCAAACACAGAAAAATAACTGGAAAATCCCCAAATATGTGCAGATTAAACATCACACTTCTAAGTAACATGTGAGTCAAAGAAGAAACCTTAAAATTAAGAAAAAATTAAACTACATGAAAATGAAAACACAACGTACCAAAATTTGTGGGATACAGAGAAGGCAGTGCTTAGAGGTAAATTTACAGCATTAAATGTATATAATAACAAGGAGAAACATCTAAAATCAATAACGTTGTCTCCACCTTAGGAAAGTACAAAAAAGAAGAGCCAATTAGATCCAAAGTAAGCAGAAACAAAGAAATAATAAAAATTAGAGCAGAAATCAATGAACTTGAAACCAGAAAATCAAATGAGAAAAATCAATGAAATCAAAAGCTAGATCTTTGAAAAGATCAATAACACCAATAAACTCTAGCCAGGCTAAAAAAAAAGAGAGGACACAAATTAGTAATATCAGAAATGAAAAGGGGGCATCACCGCAGACCCCATGGACATCAAAAGGATAATAAAGGAATACTATGAATATAAACATTATGGTAACTATCAGGTTATATTAATAATTCTATGCCATTATTTATTGAGCATCTACCATGCCCCAGGCAACACGATGTGCATTTCACATGAATTATCTTAAAACTTCACAAAAACCCTAAAGAAATTGGATTTATCCTCATATTACAAACAAGAAAAGAAGCTTAAAGAGTTTCAGTAACAGTGCTAATGTCACAGATCTAACAAGTAGTAGAGATGAATCCAGACCAGCTCTTACTGACTCTCAGACACCAGGTCTTTGCATTCCACTACAGAGTTCCTCAAGCAATTGGGGGTATATAGTTTGGTTATGGTATAGCTCACCCTACCCTCTCCCTGCCAAAAAAAAAAAAAAAAAAAAAAGCCACCATTATCTCTGAAAAGTATGGAAATACCAATACATAAAATTGACCTGCCTTTGGTCATGAAGAGAGAAGTTCTTCCTGTCAGCCTGAGTATTTAGTAGTAGTCTGGCTAGTGTAAAACAACTTTCAGCTTCTTTCTCCCAAGGAATAATGTGATATAAAAAGGAGCATGACAGCAAAGGAAACCATAAACAAGACGAAAAGACAACCCTCAGAATGGGAGAAAATATTAGCAAACGAAGCAACTGACAAAGGATTAATCTCCAAAACATACAAGCAGCTCATGCAGCTCAGTATCAAAAAAAACATACAACCCAATCCAAAAATGGGCAGAAGACCTAAATAGACATTTCTCCAAAGAAGACATACAGATTGCCAACAAACACACGAAAGGATGCTCAACATCACTAATCATTAGAGAAATGCAAATCAAAACTACAATGAGGTATCACCTCACACCAGTTAGAATGGGCATCATCAGAAAATCTATAAACAACAAATGCTGGAGAGGGTGTAGAGAAAAGGGAACTCTCTTGCACTGTTGGTGGGAATGTAAATTGATACAGACACTCTGGAGAACAGTATGGAGGTTCCTTAAAAAACTAAAAATAGAGTTACCATACGACCCAGCAATCCCACTACTGGGCATATACCCTGAGAAAACCATAATTCAAAAAGAGTCATGTACCACAATGTTCATTGCAGCACTGTTTACTATAGCCAGGACATGGAAGCAACCTAAGTGTCCATCAACAGATGAATGGATACAGAAGATGTGGCACATATATACGATGGAATATTACTCAGCCATAAAAAGAAATGAAACTGAGTCATTTGTAGTGAGGTGGGTGAACTTAGAGTCTGTCATACAGAGTGAAGTAAGTCAAAAAGAGAGAAACAAATACCGTATGCTGACACATATATATGCAATCTGAAAAAAAAAAAGGTTCTGATGAACCTAGGGGCAGGACAGGAATAAAGATGCAGATGTACAGAATGGACCTGAGGACACGGGGAGGGGGAAAGGTAAGCTGGGATGAAATGAGACAGTAGCACTGACATATATACACTACCAAATGTAAAATAGATAGCTAGTGGGGAGCAGCTGCATTGCACGGGGAGATCAGCTCGGTGCTATGTGACCACCTAGAGGGGTGGGATAGGGTGGGTGGGAGGGAGACACAAGAGAGAGGGGATATGGGGACATATGTATACGTATAGCTGATTCACTTTGTTATACAGCAGAAACTAACACAACATTGTAAAGCAATTATACTCCAATAAAGATGTCCAAAAAAATAATGAATAAATAAATAAATATCATGTTAAAAAAAAAGGAGCATGATGGGGTGTTACAAAGAGAAACCTTCTATAGTTAATGACAGAAGTGCATGAAGCAATTGGGGAGGAAGAGGAGACAAGGGCAAAAATCCTGGTCAGTAAATAAGGCAGATGAGGTATGACTGCAGGGGAAAAGGAGGAGAAACACTTGATCTTAACTACAATGAAAAGAAATAATCTAGGGACTACCCTGGCGGTCCAGTGGTTAAGACTCTGCACTTCCACTGCAGGGGGCGCGGGTTCCAACCCGAGTCGGGTAACTGAAATCCCGCATGCCGTGAGGCCAAAAAAAAAAAAAAGAAAGAATCTAGTTCATATTTAAGCCTAGCAAATCTTTCCCATGTGCTGAAACTCACCACCCCTACACCACCAACACCATTACCAACCACCATTTCATATGCCGAAACTGGGACTGAGAAAATCAACTACTTGTATGAGCACAATGGTGTCCTGGTACCAAATGTCAATTAAGACAAAGCATTGGCTAAGGGGATCAAAGTTATAGGATAAGCAAAAACCAAGCAGTCACTTGGTTGCCATGAAAAGCAAAAATGCTCATTTCTTCTTTATGCTTTCAACTCCTCTCCAGATACTGGCAACCCAACCAGGGAGTGTTTGGAAAACTGAATTTAGAGGCTGAAAGTAGGCAACTTGAGAAATTGGAGTGAGTATTCGCCTTCACTTCAAACTACGAGACAACTTAACTAGGAAGGTTGCAAGCTGCTTGATGTCAGATATGAAAATAAAAACTAGAGTTTAAAAAAAAACAAACAAACTAGAGTTTAGTTGCCTGGAGAATAAAGAAAAAAAGGGCCACGCTAGCCGATCATGTAGCAAAGACTCGAGTCTCTGAAATTAGGAGCTTTACAGTCATTGATCAATGGGGAATTTAAAGGGATTGTTTTGCAGGAATCTATGAATGTGTGCACCGCAACAGACAGCTAAGTCAAATGACCTTGAGCCCCTGGCCCCCTTCCCCAGCCAGCCTCACTCAATAATTTTACAGTTTTACAGCAACACACAGAATCCTCTCCGCCCTCCCCCAAGGATGTGCATTGTGGGTCTGTGCACCACTGGGTGGAGACAATCAAGAAAAACTTGTATCTAATTCCTCCTGGATCCATGCTTTTGCTCAGCATCAGCTCAATAATAAGAATTGATTCTAAGCAGAGGCCCCTGGTTCTGATGTTTTCAGGCATCATCAGATGCTGCACTGGTCCAATAACTAAGTGCTCCCGAGAGACTAAATTGTGCCCAGGTGGCTAAAAGAATACCCTAATTGCATAATTCCTTTGAAAGAATCATCAAAATCCACATTTTCAATTACAAAGTTTTCCAGTCTCAACATAAAACATTCTTGGAAACTTTGTCACAAGGCAGATGTCTTTAAGGGGGATTTTATTTTCCCGAAGGCATGAAGTTATAATTGGATATTCTGTCACCAAACACTAAGCATCAAATAAATCATAGGCATGCAGAAGTGACAACAGGATATGAAAGCAAAGACTCATCTACAAATTCCCATGATGGAACTTAGAGATTTTATATTAAGTCATAAAATATTAGTGGTGGAAACCACCTAAGAGATCATCTAAAAGCTGGTCCCAATACCCCCAGCCAGACTGGCCTCAACGTGACTTCCTGGGGAGCTTGGTAAAGAGCACAGATTCCCAGACCTCATCTCCAGAGATGCTGATTTGATATGAAGCGGAAAACAAAATGAGGTATTTTCCTCTTAATTTTTCCAGGTGATTCAAGACTCTTGGGGTGGGGGGTGGCGGGGAGGTGGGTGGGCATGACCCATATAAATGACACTGCAAGTTTTCCTCCTAACTTACTAATTAAATGCTAATGGCTTCATCAGTAAATGAATGAGCCTGATGAATTTGTATTTACATCTCTAGACGTTAAAGTTTTTGGTGGTGAATTGTATGACTACCCTTGCACACACAGATTTTAATCACTGCTCCTCACATGCAGCTGAAATATATAGTCACCAATGATTTGGATGTCAAATATAGATGTCTGTACTCAGGAAAGTAAAATATGCAGATGTCAATAACCTTAAGGACTAAATATTTATATACCTATGAAAGCAAAATATTTAGTGATCAATAACTTACTGACTTATTTTTTTCACCTGTCAGGAAGGAAATGAATACCATTTTTTATCCATCACAGTTGTGGTAAGTTGGTAACACAAGGTGGAACTAAGTATCTCAGAGGCCAAGGAGTTAAATGAATATGCACAGTGAATTTTTCTCCTTGGACACCTGCATAAATGAAAATAGATACCACTAAGACATCAGGACATCAATTCTATCTTGAAATCACATCTCAAATCTACCCATTTCTCTCTCCACTACATCCCACCCTAGTCCAGAGCAACATCACTTCCACTTATTTAACAGGAACTGTGTCTTGCTTCCACTGTCACATTCCAATCCATTCTCCAAGGAGAAGCCACAGGGACCTTTTTACAGCATAAATGAGAACAGAGCAAAACAGAAGTCAGAGCACAGCACCCCTGCTTAAAACCTTCTGCTATTTCTCCATTGCCCTTAGAACACATCCAACTCTCTCACCCTGTCTTGGGGAGCCCTTTATCACCTGGCTCCTGTCTCCCATTCGAATCTCATCTCATTCTATCCTCCTTCACACCCACTCTGTACCCAGCACAGTGACCTTCTTTCTGACCCTCCATCACATCAAACTCCTTTCCACTCTCATTTTCATCTGCAGTTCCCTATACCTGAAATTAATTCCCTCCATCTTCACAGGACTGTCTCCTCCCACCTTTCAAGACGCAGCCTCAAATGTTACATCCTCAGAGAGGCCTCCCTGGTCACTCCATCTCAAGCCAAAATGCTTATCCCTGCCTGGTAGCATCCTATTTACCTATTTCATAAGCTCCATGAGGGCAGAGCCTGTTGTAGACAGGCTGACAGAACCAGGTAATAGAACCACTATAACCCCAGCACCTAACACAGGGCCACACACATAATAAATGTTTCTTCCATGTCAGTTGTACTAATGAATGAAGAACAGATCCCCAACATCAGGAACGGATACATCCTGAGACATTCTCAAACTCTCCCAAATCATGAACACCAGTAGCACATGATTTCCTCAAAAAATGGAGTTATGTGGTCTATTTCATACAGATCCAAACCTTAAGTTAGTCCAATATTCTACTCTTTAATCTATTTAAATAGCTAACTTCTGCCTGATAACCACTGTTTCTTAAAATACTTCTCTTTGTCCTCATTTCCATTATCAGCATTAGTAGTTTACTTTCTTCAAAGAGGTTATTTTTTCACTAATAAAGAAAGTGTTTAATATTTCAGGAGATTTCCAGCATACACAACAATATAACACAAAGCCAGTTGAGAGATGGACAGATGCTGGCTGTTCTTTTTTTCTTCTTCTTCTCTTTCCTTTTTTTTAAATTTTTATTTTATATTGGAGTATATTTGATTTACAATGTTGTGTTAGTTTCAGGTATACAGCAAAGTGATTCAGTTTTACACATACATATGTCCATTCTTTTTCAGATACTTTTCCCATATAGGTTATTACAGAGTACTGAGTAGAGTTCCCTGCGCTGTACAGTAGGTCCTTGTTGATTATCTATTTTATATACAGTAGTGGCACGTGAGTCTCCAAGTACCCCCACCCCAAGGTCAGGAGACGCGAACCTGTGCCCTAGAACTTACCGAGGTGCTGTGGGTCAAACTGTGAATGTAAACTCTGCAAAAAAGAAATTTTCTGCTGTACTTACTCTTTAGTTGAAGTTGTTTTAGGCTTGTTTTGTTTTTTAATTTTTAAGAGCGAGCAAACGTATTCATAAAAGCTGGTTGGTTTTATTTTGGGCGCCTGTGAGAGATGGGCACCTACGAGAGATGTGCGCCTATGCTGTCTGCTCTGAAGAACGAGCTGCCAGCTGGTCTCAGAGGATCTCTGGGTGTCTGAGAATCTGCCTAGAACCGGATGAGCGCCAGCATATCCATTGGCTCAAATGGCTGAAACTGCAGTAATGAAATCTGTCCGCTGGCTCCAGCAGGAAAGCGCCTGACTCTTGGCCCTTGTCACTTCTGTGCTTCCTTTCAGATCTTTAAGCCCAACCTGAAAAGCGCTTTCCGATTTTCAGTCACTTCTGCTCTTCCTTTGATCTTTATACTATCACGTGCTCTGGAAGACCAGAGAGGGTCAAAAAGGCTGAGTCGGAAACAAAGGGGAAGGGACTTCCCTGGTGGTGCAGTGGTTAAGAGTCCGCCTGCCAGTGCAGGGGACACGGGTTCGGGCCCTGGTCCGGGAAGATCCCACATGCCACGGAGAGACTGGGCCCGTGCGCCACAACTACTGAGCCTGTGCTCTAGAGCCCGCGAGCCACAACTACTGAGCCGGCACGTCACAACTACTGAAGCCCGCGCACCTAGAGCCTGTGCTCTGCAACAAGAGAGGCCACCGCAGTGAGAGGCCTGCGCACCGCAGCGAAGAGTAGCCCCCACTCGCCGCAACTGGAGAAAGCCTGCGCGCAGCAACGAAGACCCAACACAGCCAAAAATAAATAAATAAATAAATTTATTAAAAAAAAAAAACAAGGGGAAGAGAACTCCCAGTCCTGACCAGAAAACCCTTAAAACTAAACATTATGAGACTCACTACAGCCTATGTCCTTATATCAAACTAAATCTAGCAAAACTCAGCTGATTTATTTTTTTAGCTGGAAAGATTGAAAATCAGATAATATTAATAGGCAATTTTTTCATGGAAGGAAATGAGTACCTTAGCTGTAAAATATTAATGTCTTTGCATAATGAACACTCTTCCTAAAATGTATCGATAAGCAAAAAAAACGTAGGAATTGGATAATTTATTAATAACTGTTCTTACTGTCTTTGTGCTTAACTATCTCCTAGGACAAACTGTCTCTGTTAATTCACTTTTTATTTATATCAAATTAATACCTGCATATAGCTTTAAATGCAAAATAGTTTATCAAGACAATAACACAAGACAGCAGGGTGCTGCCCCACTCCACTCCCTATTTCTACATGCCAGAGGTCACCACCCCAATTTTTTCAGGCGTTTCTTCTGTATTTGCACTTCAAAAATATCTAAACAACAGGGTTAACGTGGTATTTCTTGATTTTTCGGTTTTAGATAATACCGATTGTCTTGTTGCTATGGAAGGTGTAGATTTAATTCTCCCTTCCCCCCACATACCTGTCTTCCCTCCTCATCCATTTTTGATTCAGGGTATACCCAGTACTTTCATTATTACAAGTATAAATATTGTTTACAGCTGCACCAAACCAGTGCATTACAGTTGTTTTCTTTCTTGAAAATTTTTGTTTTGTTTTGTTTTGATTCGATTTGGTTTCAAGTCTCTGGACAACACTTCCCACACCTTTCAAAAGCCCTGTGAAATGCTTCTCAAGCCAATGTCCCAAGTGGGCAAACTGACATACATCTGACAGATTAAGAGTCTTCAACACTAGAGATTCTGAGTAAGTTTGGAGTGCGGCCCAGAGACTTGGGGGTTTGTTTGTTTGTTCATCTATGATCTTGGAATGAGCTTGGTCTGGGAACCACTCACCCACAGCAAAACAAGTAAGATCAGAAACTCTCAAGTTTTAAAAATTTAAGTGGCAGAGAATTTTGGTTCAGCTCTCCACCATTCTCGCATCACTTGCAGAAACTTTCTAGAGGTGGAAGTGAATGTGAAAGAATGACCCACACCTTCTATTGCATGAATGATCAACAAAACTGTCACAACTCCTATCAAAAGGGCCAAAGTTTTAGCCAAGGTTTTGGTTTTCCCAATTTCCAACCATGGACCTTGACACCAGAACTGAGCATTTTACAGTAAGACTGATAATCTATCATCTCCAACTGAGATGATAAAGGTTACAACACAACTGTCCCCACGTGGCCATGCTGACTTTCCGCAGCCCAGCGCCAGGCATGTGGCAGCAGTGCGGAGGGTTTGGATCGGTGGGCAACCAGAGTGAACTCCCCTCCTCCTTTTCCAAGTCATAGAGGGTCCATTCATACTTTCTCAGCTCTCTTTTTGTCAGACAAATCATGAATAAACCTTGGTTCGGAGTTAGAGACAACAATAAAAAATTTTTAATAATTAAAAAAGATAAAAGTAATAGTCAAGAGGTATTTTTTTAGGGTATAATCTGAAAGAGACAAAGAGAGATAATTAAATAGCAATCATGATGGAAAGCAGAGTGAAGAGAGTCACTGACTTAGACTCCAGAAGGATGAATCTAAAGCCCGCAGGGGAAGGCCAATGAGCCACCTAATTTACCCATAAGCCCACAGAATGCTCAAGAATTTGACAGCATTAGGTGCAGCTTGTAAACAAAGAAAAACAAAGAGAGTTGCTCACCACCCAGTTCTAGAAGGATTAAGTCATAACCCACTGCAGTTGCTGACCGACAGAACATTCGGAGAGGAAATTAAGGTGATAACAGGACGCTCTGTGCTTTGGACAAGCAGGTCCTTGGATAGTTAGATGCATGTCTCAGGAAGAATTTCAATGCACCAGATTCCTCTGTCTTCCCGTACATAGACAAGCACTAAAATCATTAACTTGAGATATCCGTTCCTTGGGACTAGCAGTAATCTTTCACCAAGACGTGTGCTGGACCACGCGTATCCCCAGCCAAAAAGCACGTATAACTGGCTCCCCCCCTGACCTCTTTGGAGCAGTTTCCTCAGAGCTAGCTGAGAGGCTGTGTCCTGGGTTATAGTCTCCAGTAAGACCCTGAATACAACTTAAACTCACAACTCTTATGTTGTGTGTTTTTCTTTAAGTCAACAATCCAAAAGTAGAGGTGAAGATGGGACTAAGCACAGAGGACTGTTTAAAAGTCAGCTTAAGGGACAGTTAAAAGCCCAGATCCCTTTATTCTGTGCAACTGAGCAACTGTCCCTTCCCCACCCTGAGAGAGTCCTGGAGGTTTCCACTCTCAGGAGTTCAAAAGAAAGGGTCTTCGGGCAGAGGGTACAGGGTCTAGTTGAGGTCAGGGGTATCACACTGAAAAAAGAATTAAGTGATAGTTTACAGACTGAGCAGTAAGATGCTCCCAGAAGATGACCACCCCTGTTATACCCTCCAGGTAGAGAACTGAAAGAATCCTCTCTGGGAAATGTGACCAGCCCAAGCGAAAACGCCTAAAAATACTGACACGAAGGGTACTCATACTACATAGCTGAGCTGTAAATTGCAATTATGTGAGTTATAATAACGTAAACGCTGAATAACAATCTAACTGAAATCCCCATGTTCCCTTAAGGGAAGTCAATGGATAATGCCTCAAATTACAAATTCCAAAATTGCAAAATTAGGAAGTAACAATATAAGCATGTTATTAAGAAAACAGAGAGCTGAAAGAGCAGAAAGTGGTTGCTTCTAGGGACTGGAAAAGGAGGGCAGATTCTACTGTTTCTTTGAAATAAGCCTTGCACCAGAGTGTTTAATTCAACTAGGTACACAAATAAATTTGATAAAATGTAATTTAAATAAACCAGAGTTTTAATCATAGGGTCTAATGCACTCATTCAAGAAGAATGCCAGGCACAACCTGGGTAAATTATATAACATCTTAAGACCCAGTGAAGATGATAATACCCATGTTCTCATTTCCTCCCCGACTCCACGTGAGGATCAGGCCGGCTTCACCTACTGAGTCATCCATTCGACAATGTTGCCTGAAGCCTGGCTACGTGTCGGGCACTGTTCCAAGCAGTGGGGTAACAGCAGTGAACCCAACGAAGTCCCCGTTCTCCTGACTTAGATTCCAACATGGGACACAACAGGTAACTGGTCCCAAAATAGTAAGAGAACTTCGGGGGGTTAATAAGTGCTATGAAAAGAAATAAAGCCGGGCAAGGGTCCACGCCCTCAGAGAGCCATGTGGGAGGGGAGCCCTGTTTTGGAAAGAAGGTGAGGAAACAGGTCTCTCTGAGAAAACATCACTCCTGCAGAGACCCAGTCGGTGGGGAGGAATAACCCGGGGCAGCGCATCCCAGGTGGAGGAAGGCAAATGAAAGGTTCTGAGGCTAGAACGGGCTTTCCCTGTTTGAGGGACAGCAAGCGGCCCAGAGGAGAGAGGAGTGAGCCAGGGAGACAGACTGAGGGTAAGAGACAGACTGGGAGAGGGGCAGAGCCTGCAGAGTCGGAGGCCACGGTGAGGACCTGGAATTTTAACGAGATGGGCCGTCACTGCCGGAGTCTGAGCAGAGCTCTGAGAATGGCTTTACCTTCTGTAAAGTATTATGCGATAATTATTTGCTTAAACAAAAATAAAGTCTATTTTTTTGCATTTTTTAAATTGAGATATAGTTGGTTTACAATATTAGTTTCAGATATACAACATAGTGATTCACAAATTTATAGATTATATTCCATTTGTAGTTATTATAAAATATTGGCTATGTTCTCTGTGCCGTACGATATAGCCTTGTAGCTTATTTATTTTAAACATAGCAGTTTGTACCTCTTATTTAAAGTAAGGGGTTTGATTACAGCAAAGATGTATATATGTAGATAGATAAATACACATTTACATCTCTATACATTTATTGTATATCATATATGATCTATCACTTAGTTATGACCTTCTTTTTCACGTTCAACTTTGTTGCTGTCTACACAGTTCAAGTAAGTCCATTTTCTTGCCATCTCCCAAGTAAGTCTTAACCTGGCAAAAGCAATTACCTACTATCTGCATTCAATGCACAGGGCCCACGAAAGTCAACCTCCAGAAAAAAACTACTAGTAAGAATCAACTCACAATGGGTGAGATTGGCAGAAATTACCCCGAGAACAGTTCACAGATGTGTCACTCATGAAGTGTCAGGGACACTCAGTACAGTCAAGATGACCAGGGACAGCCGTATAAGGAAGTCTATCAAGGTTGTTACCATATCAACTATGCTACAATCTTACCAAACTGTACTTGTTTGTTTTCTGTGCTTCTCCAACACATGGCAAGGGACCTGGCAAATTGTGACTCTGCAGAGACGTTGTATCACTGAATGTTGGGATGCAACTGACAGGACAGATATCAAGACTCAAAGTAATTGTGAGACAGAAGCCCCCACTTGCAGAATTCACAGAAGGAATGAAGGAGAGCTTGTTCTACGACTCTTGAATTCCTCAGCAAGGTCAAGAATACAGAAAGGGGTGAGAGAGAGTGGGGAGTCTTGGGTCCTCCTAAAACAAAGAGCCCTAGGCGGACATAGAGAGCTCAGCAGAAAGAAGCTGGATGTGTTGCGGGTACGAGGAGCTGGGAAGCGGTCCCAGGTGACTACCTGGAGAAGAGAGGCGGCCCTCTGGGGAGGACACTGGAAAAGCCAGGGTTCCAGCAGGGAAACTCCAAATGCCATGAAAATGCCCCAGAAGAGAAAAAGTATACTTTAATCATCCACCAGCCCCACTCAAGGCCATCAGATCGAACCAGCTGCTGAGTTCACAGGACATAAAGCCACACGGCCAAGTAAGAAATGTCCAGTCTCCTTAACTCTCCTCCCTTTCCTCATAGCAACTCTGCCAGTCTCCAGAAAGCAGCAGATGAGGGAGGAAGAAGTAGGCAAGCAGAGTGTAGAGAGAGGAAAGACTGCACTGCAGAAGAAGGACCACAGGCCTGCAGCGGCGTGAGAGAGGTCCAAGCTGGGGATGCAAAAATATGCAACCCTAGGCATGGCATGGGGCTGAACGCTCCATTTACTAAGTTTGAAACTGTGTTTGCAACTGAAAGTTGAGTGTTCTCACTGTGAGTGAGAACAAAAGCTGGGGCTCTGCCAAAGCTTCCAGTTAGAGGACGGTGAAAATTAACCCCCTGAGTGAGGTCTTAAAGGGACAGTAAGAAACATAAATAAAGAATGTGTGTTTGCAAAAATAAACTCAAAGTGGCTTAAAGACTTAAATATAAGACATGACACCATAAAACTCCTAGAAGAGAACATAGGCAAAACATTCTCTGACATAAATCGTAGCAATGTTTTCTTAGGTCAGTCTCCCAAGGCAATAGAAATAAAAGTGAAAATAAACAAATGGGACCTAACCAAACTTATAAGCTTTTGCACAGCAAAGGAAACCATAAACAAAATGAAAAGACAACCTATGGAATGGGAGAAAATATTTGCAAATGATGTGACTGACAAGGGCTTAATTTCCAAAACATACAAACAGCTCATACAACTCAGTAACAAAAAAACAGCAACCCAATCAAAAAATGGGCAAAAGACCTAAATAGACATTTCTCCAAAGAAGACATAAAGATGGCCAACAGGCACATGAAAAGATGCTCAACTTCGCTAATTATTAGAGAAATGCAAATCAAAACTACAATGAGGTACCACCTCACACTGGTCAGAATGGCCATCATTAAAAAGTCTACAAATAATAAATGCTGGAGAGGGTGTGGGGAAAAGGGAACCCTCCTACACTGTGGGTGGGAATGTAAATTGATACAGACACTGTGGAAAACAGTATGGAGGTTCCTTAAAAAACTAAAAATAGAGTTACCATATGATCCTACAATCCCACTCCTGGATGTATATCCAGAGAAAACTCTAATTCGAAAAGATACATGCACCCCAGTGTTAGCAGCGGCACTATTTACAATAGCCAAGACATGGAAGGAACCTGAATGTCCATCTACAGAGGAATGGAAGAGGAAGAGGTGATACATATATACAATGGAATACTACTCAGCCATTAAATGCCATTTGCAGCAACATGGATGGATCTAGAGATCATCATACTATCGATAAGTGAAGTAAGGTCAGAAAAAGACAAATATCATGTGATATCACTTATATGTGGAATCTGAAATATGATACAAATGAACTTATTTACAAAACAGAAACAGACTCACAGACACAGAAACAAACTTATGATTACCACAGGGGAAGGGGTTGGGGGAGGGATAAATGAGCAGTTTGAGATTAGCAGATACACACTACTATATACAAAATACATAAACAACAAGGTCCCACTGTCTAGCACAGGGAACTATATTCAATATCCTGTAATACACCATAATGGAAAAGAATATGAAAAAGAATAGATATAAATATTTTGAAATCCGTGGATGGGGGGAGCAAGAAGCCTGCACCTGGAATGAAGGTCCGAGGGCCCCACCAATCACTCAGGATCCAGCCCCGGAGAGATGGATTGTAGTCTTCCTTTGAGGAAGACCAGTCCCACATTCTTCCTGTTTGTAACCTCCAGACTTCAACAAGGTGTGCTAATATCCACTTTCCTGAGGAAGTTAAACTTTTCAGTAGCCTACTTTTCTCTTTCTGTCCATGTACCTGTATTTACTAAAAGTTCTATTTAGAAGCTCACCCAAAACAAAAGCAGTTCCTGACCCTAACTACCCTCATTCTCATCAAAGGCACTCCAACCCCTCTCTCATGACAGACAGGTTTCAAGAGAACTGTTTTAAAATGCAGAGCTGTGTTTTTTTTTTTTTTTTTTAAATTTTATTTATTTATTTATTTATTTATTTATTTTTGGCTGTGCTGGGTCTTCGGTTCGTGCGAGGGCTTTCTCTAGTTGCGGCAAGTGGGGGCCACTCTTCATCGCGGTGCGGGGACCGCTCTTCATCGCGGTGCGCGGGCCTTTCACTATCGCGGCCCCTCCCGTTGCGGGGCACAGGCTCCAGACGCGCAGGCTCAGCAGCTGTGGCTCACGGGCCCAGCTGCTCCGTGGCATGTGGGATCTTCCCAGACCAGGGCTCGAACCCGTGTCTCCTGCATTAGCAGGCAGATTCTCAACCACTGCGCCACCAGGGAAGCCCCAGAGCTGTGTTTTGAAATCACTACAGTGATGGTTTCTAAGACTAAATTCTCTAACTCTAAGGACTTTTGTTTTTAAAAAAATTATTCATTTGTGACTGCTTAATTTTTGTTTCAGAGAATTGCTGATATAGCTGAAGCCTCACATTTCTCAAATGACTCAAACCAGACACAGAATTCACTGTATTTCACTGTGAAGGTCTTTTAACTATTACTTCCAGAAATGTGTTTATATTAAGTAAATGAATCATCTCTAGAAAGAAAAAAAAAGAAAGGAAGCTATAAAGGAAGCAAACAAAGTCAAAAATATTCCTGGTTCTAGATAAACAACAAGGTACTACTCTATAGCACAGGGAACTATATTCAATAGCCTCTAACAAACCATAACGGAAAAGAATATGAAAAGAATATATATATAACTGAGTCACTTTGCTGTACAGAAGAAAATAACACAGTGTTGTAAATCCACTATACTTCAATAAAATCTAAAAAAAATAAATTCTGGTTCACAAAAGCCTCAAGGTCACATAATCCTTTGAGTTTCCATTTCTGTTAATTAGGTCAGCCTTTGACACCTGAATCATTTTCCTGCCTTTTCTTCTGCAATCTTGCTGTACCAGAGTCCCATTTGCAGTTGTAAGTGACCTACTTAATTACAATATGGAACCCTCAGACAGAAAAGTGTATGGTATTCACTCTATTTCGCTCAATAGATCTTATTAAAGAACTGAATTTCTAACTGGGTTTGTTACAAACCCTACGCTGTGAGCAATTCCAAAATCCAAATATCCAGGTTTTATTATAGTCAGGAGTGCACATGCAGGGAGAAGGAGCACAGGATCAGGCGTCAGTGCACCTTGGTTCTCCGTCCAACGCTGCTGCTAACCCCTGTGTAATCGTGGTACATCCTTAACCTTCCTGAGCCTCAGACTCCTCACCTCGACAAAGAGGAGGTTAGACTCCCAGCTCCTTTAGGGCTCTAAGTATCTGTGACTACTTCCTGAGTGCCTAGCATGTACAAGGCACTATGCTCATATAGAGGAGAGGGGAAGTACAAAGATGAAGTGATGTTGCCCTGTCATCAAGAGCTTTACACTCTAATATGGAAGAGAAGATGATATAGGACAAAACCAAATGCCATAGTTACCTTATTTATCTTCTTTATTCCTCATCATTGGCATTGTGCCCGGCATACTGTATTAATAGATGCTCAATTAAATGACATAAAAGAGATATAAAATGCCTATGGACATTTAGAGAAGAGAGGCTACATCCAATGGAGGGGAATCAGAAAGCATTCATAGGTGTTATATTTGAGTTGGTTTTTAAAAGGCCATTCAACTTTCACTTGCTCCCTAACACCATCCTCTAATCTGATGCAAAATCTTAAGCCAAAGTTCAAGATTCTCCATGCTCTGGTTCCAATATATCCTTCGATCTTAATCTCTCTCTTACATAAAATTATGCTGTAGCCAACCAAGCTCCTTGCTGCAACCTCAGATATTACCCATAATTTTCTACCTCCATGCCCCCATTCATGCTGTTCTTCATACCGAAATGTCCTCCAATCCCAACATAATCCAATTCCATTATACTTCAAGGCCTACTTCAAATTTCCCCTATTTTATGAAGGAGATCTTATGAAGCCTTTCTTGATCCCTCCAATCATATGTGCTCTCTCCCTTCTCTGAAATCCCACAAGACTTGTCGACATTTCTCTTATGGTATATACACCCTTTAGCACTGCATGACAGTTAGGTAATATCTGTGTCTCAAGATTATACTATTTGACATCAAAAACTGTATTATTCCTCCACATTGCCAAACAAACGGTAGTGTTCAGTAGATTATTTTGACAGGACAAATTAAAAAAACACTCCAGGACACAGAAATTGAATGAACAATGGTGCTAAGTCAGGAACATCTGTGGCATATGCCTAAAATGCTGACTCTTCCAGTTTGATTTTTGAACATAAGTTTAGCTGATATAATCACAGGAGTTAAGCTTAGAAGGCAGGCCTGAGTCATTACACAGAGCCTTAAGTGGCAGGGCAATAAAAATGGCATATATTCAGTTCTCAGTGGAGTCACTGACAGTTTTGGGAGCTGGACAGTGACAAAATCTGAGATATAAAAAGCAAACCAGAAGCATCCTGGTTGACACATCAGTCTCCTGGGATTTTGGTTGGAGGCAAGTCCATCCCTGAGAGAAGAATCGGGTCTTAAGTGTGCAGATAAAATTAAGTGCATGCTCTGCAGGTCTGTGAGTCCTAAAAAAGTCACCAAGTAAATACTGCTTTGTAGGCTTCCCAGCAACCAGATATTTGAGTGCGCATCTCAATAGAAGGAAACAGACAAACACGAAAGCAATCATCACTGAATTTCCAAACTGGTGAAAAAGCGAAGGTTCTATATTTTTCTGCAGAAGGGAGAAGGGAATAAAAAAGCACACCACACACAAAGGACAGGAAATCAAAATAGCTCTGAATTCCTCAGCAATAACACTGGAAGCTAGAATACAGTGGGAAAATGTCTTAAAAATTCAGAAAGAAAAGAATTTCCAACTTAGAATTCTATGCTAAGCCAAACCATCAGTGAAAGTAAAGGTAAAATAAGCACATGTTCCCACATACAAAGTTCTTGAAAACTTACCTTCTGTGAACCTTTCTTAGGACACACTGAAAAAAAGACACAAACCGGGACTTCCCTGGCGGTCCAGTGGTTAAGACTCTGCACTTCCACTGCTGGGGGCGCAGGTTCTATCCCTGGTCGGGAAACTAAGATCCCGCATAGCCAAAAAAAAAAAAAAAAAAAAAAGACACAAACCAAGAAAGAGGAAGATAAGGCATAACAGAAACAGAAAATCCTACACACGAGTGGAGTACAAGGAATCCCCAGACTGATGGGCAGCCAGGACAGCACCAGGGCACCAGGCAGAAAGGATGACGGCACTAACTGGACATGTCAGGAATCTGTGGGAGGCATTTCTTTAAGAATATCTGGGGGCTTCCCTGGTGGCGCAGTGGTTAATAATCTGCCTGCCAATGCAGGGGACACGGGTTCGAGCCCTGCTCCAGAAAGATCCCACATGCCACGGAGCAACTAAGCCCATGCGCCACAACTACTGAGCCTGCGCTCTAGAGCCTGTGAGCCACGACTACTGAGCCCGCGAGCCACAAGTACTGAAGCCCGTGCACTAGAGCCCATGCTCTGCAACAAGAGAAGCCACTGCAATGAGAAGCCTGCGCACCACAACGAAGAGTAGCCCCCGCTCGCCACAACAAGAGAAAGCCCGCGCTCAGCAAGGAAGACCCAATGCGGCCAAAAATAAATAAATAAAATAAATAAACTTTAAAAAATAGAAAAGAATATCTGGTGCCACTACAGGAAAAAGAATTTGTGCAGGAAAAGACATCTTAGTATCTTAAATCGTGGCTCACTGTGACTATACGATGATGTAAAAACTGGATGCTAATCTACCTAAAATGATGATATAAGTTCTGGGGAAGAATACGGGGCTGAGAAATGAGTGGGGGGAGCAGGGGTGAGGGAGGAGAGTTAAATACTCATCTTCCATAGTAAGGATCAATATATAATGCCTAAAAGCGAAAAACCAAGAAGTCACAATCTAAGTGTGTTACTTGAAAACACAGGAGATCTATGTGCATGTATAACACGTTAAAAAGTTTTAAATGTTTAGCCCCAGCCCGGTCCGGCCCATCCCCCTCCCCGCCGGGTCCTTGAGGCCCAGCCTGGTCGGGCTGCTGGCGGCTGGGCGCCAACAGCTGGACAGACGCGCGCACGCAAGGACGGACGGACGGGTACACGGAGGGCCGCGGGGACGCTCGGCCCGGGCCGGTGCTACGAGGCCCGCCCGGGAGGGCTGGGGCTGGGCTCAGAATTTTTATTTGGCTGCTACCTTAAAATACAGGCCCCAAAAATGCCAGCTTGTTTGGACTTAGAAGATGACCTGGATAAATGATAAAAATTAAGGAAGACATTTTGATTTTTTATTGTCCACTTGGCATATGCTTCTGGAATAATATTCACCATGGTTTTGGATGACCTTCCAAACTTAGAAGGCATCTATACTCCCTTGTGTTCATCAACAGTGGAGGACTCAGAGATGGATTTTGACTCTGGGCTAGAAGATGATGACTCAAGAAGTGATAGTATTTTGGAGGATTCCACAATCTTTGTGGCCTTCGAAGGAAATACAGATGATAAAGACTTCAAATGGAAATTGGACACAATATTGGAGAAAGTGCCCGATTTGTTACACATGGAATCCAGCAAGCTAAAAGTACAGAAGGTAGAGCCCTGGAACAGGGTGCATGTGACATTCAACATCTCCCGGGAAGCAGCGGAGCGGCTACGGATCCTGGCTCAGAGCAACAACCAGCAGCTTCGGGATCTGGGAATTCTCCCCGTTCAGACTGAAGGGGAAGGTGCTATCAACCTGGCTTTGGCTCAGAACCAAAGCCAAGATGTGAGAATGAATGGACCCATGGGAGCTGGAAATTCAGTTAAGATGGAGGCGGGATTTCCCATGGCAGGTGGTCCAGGAATGCCTAAACGCCTCCCACCTGGCTTCTCAACAGGACAGGCCAATCCGAATTTTATGCACGGTCAGGTGCCTTCGACCAGAGCAACCACCCCTGGGAATTCAGGAGCCCCTCAGCAGCAAGCAAATCAAAATGTCCAGCATGCAGGTGGTCAAGGAGCTGGTCCTCCTCAAAACCAGATGTAGGTGTCCCACGGGCCACCAAATATGATGCAGCCCAGCCCCATGGCAATTCATGGCAACATGAACAGCCAACAGACTGGTAGTTCTGGGGCTCCTCAGGTGAACCTGGGCAACATGCAAGGCCAGCCCCAGCAGGGCCCACCATCTCAGCTGATGAGCATGCACCAGCAGATCTTGCCCTCCCAGGGCCAGAAGGTCCAGCAACAAAAACCCTGAACCCTCAGAACCCTATGATCCTTTCAAGGGCCCAGCTTATTATGCAGCAGGGTCAGATGACGGTGGATCCTCAGAGCCAAAATCTTGGGCCCTCGCCCCAGAGGATGACGCCACCCAAGCAGATGCTTCCCCAGCAGGGCCCACAAATGACGGCGCCACATAACCAGATGATGGGGCCTCAGGGGCAAGTTTTGCTTCAACAGAACCCAATGATAGAGCAGATTATGACCAATCAGACGCAGGGGAATAAGCAACAGTTTAAACTCAGAACCAATCTAATGTCATGTAGTGACCGGCACAGATAACGAGAAGACCAACTCCAAACATGCAAGGAAACATGGTGCAGTTTACAGGACAGATGTCAGGACAGATGCTGCCCCAGCAAGGGCCCGTGAACAACAGTCCATCTCAGGCTATGGGGATTCAAGGGCAGGCCTTGAGGCCACCAGGGCCCAGCCCACATATGGCCCAGCAGCATGGCAATCCTGCTACTACAGCAAATAATGATGTCAGCTTGTCGCAGATGATGCCTGACGTCAGCATGCAACAAAGCAACATGGTTCCCCGCTCCGCCGCCGTGCAGGCCATGCTGGGAAACAGTGTCTCGGGAAACTACTTCTCAGGCCATGGAATGCCTTTCAATGCACCTTTCAGTGGAGCACCCAATGGAAATCAGATGTCCTGTGGTCAGAATGAGGCTTCCCAGTCAGTAAGGATGTCACGCTAACAAGCCCATTGTTGGTCAACTTACTGCAGAGTGATACCTCTGCAGGCCATTTTGGGGTAAACAATAAGCAAAATAATACCAATGCAAATAAACTGAAGAAGAAAAAACCCCCTCGGAAGAAGAAAAATAGTCAGCAGGATCTAAACACCCCAGGTACTCGCCCACCTGGTCTGGAGGAGGCTGATGAGCACCATTGCCTAGAGAACAAGGAATTAACTTGGACAACTCAGGCCCTAAACTGCCAGAATTTTCAAAGCGGCCACCAGCCCCTTCACAGAGTTTAGTCCCAAAGGAAACTCCAGCCACGGCACTGCAGGGGTCTGTTCCCAGACCAGAACTCGAGGCAAATGCTGCCATAGTCTCTAGACAAAGCAGTGAGCCCAAAGAGATAACTGAAAAGTCCAAAACTCCAAGCCAAAGAAACTCCCGAACTGAAGAGCCAGCTGTGGCTTCTGAAAGTGTGGAAAATGGACATCGTAAGCCATCCTCTCGGCCTGCTTCAGCCTCCAGCCCGACTAAAGACATAACCAGTGGGCTTCCCTGGTGGCGCAGTGGTTGAGAATCTGCCTGCCAATGCAGGGGACACGGGTTCGAGCCCTGGTCTGGGAAGATCCCACATGCCGCGGAGCAACTAGGCCCGTGAGCCACAACTACTGAGCCTGCGCGTCTGGAGCCTGTGCTCCGCAACAAGAGAGGCCACGCTAGTGAGAGGCCCGCGCACCGCGATGAAGAGTGGCCCCCGCTTGCCACAACTAGAGAAAGCCCTTGCACAGAAACGAAAACCCAACACAGCCAAAAATAAATAAATAAAAAACAAATACTTAAAAAAAAAAAAAAAAAAAGACATAACCAGTGCAGTGCAATCCAAGCAAAGAAAATCCAAGTAAACAAGCTGGACGACGACTTGATATTTGTAAATGTGTGTGACGTTTACAAAAAGCAATTTTGAGCTGTGACTTTTTAAAATCCATTTCTGTACAGTTATTTTAATAATGTGGTCCTTTTCCTGGTCCCTGCAACCTGTTTCATAAAGTGCAGTGGGGAAAGCAGAGTTGTTGAACCTTTTTGGTGTTGCAAGATGAAGTTCAAGGTTTCTATACTGTTGCCATGTATTGAGAGGAGCTAAATGCGATTATGTTATTAGTTTTCACATTTCCTAAGCAGCCTAGAGTACAGGGTGAGCATTTTTAGATCTTCTAATAATGTATGGTGCTGTGGAAGTACTGTGTGTGAATAGCAGTAGTGGGGCAAAAGGAATCTTCTCATTTGGAAATGTTGTAAATAATTTTATTATATAGTGTTTTGGATGTATTTGTTGTAGAAATGGACCAGTGAATAAAGAGAATCTAAGGGTTTGTACAATGTGAAAAAAACAAAAAGTTTTAAATGTTTAAAAGATAGTGACTGTGATACAACCGCTCTGGATATTGGTCTGGAAATTCATAAATGTAAATTCATACCAAATAATTCCACTGCTAGGTATGAATCCTCATGAAATCTCACACATGTACATGGATTGTTTATTGTAGCATTTTTTGGTCATAAGCAAGTTTTTTTAAAACAACCTAAATGTCCAACAACAGGAAAATGGTTAAATGAAGTCTGATGTATAAATACAACGGAATTCTATATGACAGTAAAATGGGTGAACTGGAGCTACAAGGACCCAACATTAATAAACCTCAAAGACCATGTAAGAAAAAAGTAAGTTACAGAGAGAGAAGGTTAACATATCATACTATTTATGTAATTTTTAAAACATACAAAAAAATACTATATGTTGTTTAAACACACACACACACACACACACACACACACACACACACACACACACCAACTTCAGGATCATGATTCCCTCCCGGTAGGAGGAAGGAAATGGGATGGGGTCAGTGAGGGGCTCATAGAGGCTTTCAATTTTACTTGTAATATTTTATTTCTTAAGCTATGTAGTAAGTACGTAAGTACCCATTCCATTATCTATATATTTTTGTGTCTAACTGAAGTATGTCTAGGGGCTCCTGGTAAAATTTGGGAAATTAAACTCATACATTTAATGTTGCTTCATCTCAAAACACCACTAGAGGATTATAGTCCCTTATCCAAACTCTCAGAGATTTATGTGTTTCAGAATTCAGAACTCTTTGGATTTTAGAAAAACGTATCAGGATGCAATTCCATATGTTACATTACACCTTCAGTGGGACCTGAAATCAAGTGATGTTCAAAATAAGCATCTGACACTATTCAGAGGGTTGTTCGCCCCTCAGAAAAAATCAGCCACCAGCCTGGCCCTGGACAAACAGCCCTCACTCCTCAGACCTTCACTGATGCCCCTCTAAGAGCAGAGGAGGAAAGCAAGCGCATGGGGACACCTGCAGGCCTTTGGAGGCTCTGGACTCCACCACATCTGGATGTGTGAGTGCCTGGAATTCCCTGCCTCCTCACCTCTACCAGGCATGAGTGCCCATTGCTCTGCAGCCCTGACCAACTGTGGGGCACACACACCACCTGATTCCTGCCGAGCCCATTTTCTGCTTTATTTAAGTTGTTGTTGGGCAGATCACTGAGGATGACTCAGCCCTACAGCCCAGTCTCAGTCCTGCCACTCCAAAGCCAGCACTACACACACACACACATACACACACACACACACACACACACACACACACACATTCATACCACACTCTAAAGCAGATGTCCTTTCACTGACTTCCTAACCTTAGTGATTAACCTTGCCTATCTTTGGTCAAGCTTGCTAATCTGTGTTCCCCTGTGCCCCTATCACTCAGCACCCAGGAGCTCCATATTTCTAACAGCTGCTGGCATCTTGCTACCTCCACCTGGCTGGGTCTGGCTGCCCTTCAATGCCAGCATGACATATAATCAGCCTCGGGAAGTGATGAATACCAACTTGCTCTTGAAAGCTGATGCTGAACAATCTTTTTATTTTTATTTCTGAGTAATGAAATCATACTGTGCTGAGCTTATGTCCAATTAAACATCTGTTATGGTAATCAAAATCTCCTGGCCATTATCACAGATGACATTCTGAATTAATATCAGCAGTATAATCAATAGCCAATTCCTAAATAACAAAGTCAGTAAGCACAATACCCAAATGTGAAAAGGTGAAAAGAACTAGGTCTTCTCCCCCATAAATACCAAGTGGCCCAGCCAACCACCCCTCTGTTGGTCCAGCTCACTGATTTATTGTATTTGCTCAATGCTCAGGCCTTCCACAGAGCAAGTGCAGAGGAAATCGGGCGTGCCAAGTGCTTTCAAGGGGAGCCCACCATCTCTTCCTTGGGAGAAAGGCAGTAACTCAGTGTTGAAGTAGGATGTCAGCAAGCTAAGGGAGAAAGGCAAAAGCCCTACTTACCATAGAAGAGGAAGGCTTTGGTCCTGTGATGATGGAGGTAGGTCCGGTTGATGGTGAAGAAACAAGTGTCTGCCCCGCACTGGCCTAGCCTTCCATTTTCCCCAGTCAGTGGGGACCACCAGAGCATGATGGGGTAGCTATCAGCTGCCAATGTTTTTTTCCTATTCAGCGTCAGTCCTCCTCTCTTAAGGAATGGATGGAGATGTATAGGCTCTTCTTCCATTTGTGCATGTCCGTCTTTCAAATTAGAATTTTTAAACTTCTTCCCTTCAAATTTTCCCAGCTCAACCACTACCTAAAAGAGATGACGATTATTACCAGTGTCAGACTGTTTAATTTCCTTCTGTACATCTCCCATTCATCTTGATGATTTAGCTTCTTATTAGTTTTCTATTGCTACCATAACAAATTATCACAAACTGAGCAACTTAAAATGATGCAAATTTATTATCATACGATTCTGGAGGTCAGAAGTCTGAAATGGTCTCACTGGGCTAAAATCAAGGTGTTGGCAGGGCTATGCCATTTTTCAGGAAACTCTGGTGGGGAATTTGTTTTCTTGCTTTTCTTTTAGAGGCACCCACAGTTCTTGGCTCATGGCCCCCTTCCTCCATCTTCAAAACAAGCAACGTTGCATGTCTCTGACCCTTCTCCTGTTATCGTGTCTCTCTGTGACCACAGCCAGGAAAGAGTCTTCTCTTTTAAGGACTCATGAGATTACACTGGGCCTGCACAGATAATTCAGGGTTATCTCCTCACCTCAAGGTGTGTCCCTATAATCCCACCTATTTACAAAGTCCCTTTTGCCAAGTAAAGTAACATATCACAGTTTCCAGGGATTAGGGTAGGGACACAGCCTCCAAAATATCTACCAACAAGGATGCTGCATTCCACTAAACACGCAACAGATACATCTCTCCTCCATTTCATAGGCAAATACAGAATCCAGAAGTGGTTGTGTCTCTTAATGAAACCTGTGAGAGTCAGGGTTATTATCTGGCTATTGCTGGAGATTACACTCTGGGGAAAATAAGTTATAAATTACCAATTGGTTTCCTTTTAGTACAATTAAAGGAGTCATAACATGGATTTTATATTTCTAATAATATCCACTATGGCATAGAGATGGCATAAGTACTGGGCTCCTTCTCACTTAAAACCATGTTTTTTAATTTATTTCAAGAGAGTCTGGGTCCTGGAGAGCTAGGTCATCAATCACAGTAATCTGAAGGGCAGGGTAGACTGAGTGAAATCAGAGGGGCAGTAGTTCTCCAAAAGTGCTGCCTTTTCATCAAACTTTAAGGTTTGGTATTGACATGGCATTACAAAAATATGTTAGAGAGAGCAGTATAAAGTAGGGGCTGGTCTGTTTCATATATAACAAAACATTAGTAGTCACACTATACAACAAATAAAGCCGGTAAAAGAAGGCATATTTTCATGTATTAACTGGTCCACTTGTCAACAGAGGGCACTACCTGTGTGGCCCGCAGACCCCACTCTCAGCAGCCAGTGGTGGTGCCTTCTTTATGTATTTGCTACCTTTGGTGTCAGAAAAGGGCCCTGCCCACTGAGGTGATACAGAGTCTGTAACTCCCTGGGGAGGGTCTATAATGTTCACTGGATTCTCTGAGGGATCCAAGGCCAAAAAGCTATTAAGAGCCACTCAGCGAACGCCACATAGTATTCCAAATGGAAGAAAGAATTCTATTAGCTTTAAAAAAAAAAAAGCACAGATCACTTGTGACACCAAACTCATCATTAGAACAGTAAAACCATCACTGAAAACTAAAAGCCCTTGGCAATAACTTTCTAAGCCTCTTTATGATAACATAATAATGTGGCTATTCCCCAATAG
Source organism: Balaenoptera acutorostrata (assembly GCF_949987535.1). Taxonomy (NCBI): domain Eukaryota; kingdom Metazoa; phylum Chordata; class Mammalia; order Artiodactyla; family Balaenopteridae; genus Balaenoptera; species Balaenoptera acutorostrata. Next base: position 13,182,092 of record NC_080084.1, on the reverse strand, counting down.
CTTGATGGAATGGAGTTGACTTGTAGCTACAAACACTCTTTTCAACCAACCTTTCCTGCAAATATACAACCAGCAACTTGAAAGAAACACGTTTAGAAAGCCATGTTTATAACTTCAAAGACAAATTTTGCTCCACATTTCTGATCAAAGTCTACTATGTGAGGTATAAGGTCGTATCCAAATAATAAGGACTGGGACTTCCCTGGCAGTCCACTGGTTAAGACTCCACGCTCCCAATGCAGGGGGCACGGGTTTGTTCCCTGGTCGGGGAACTATGGTCCTACACGCCGCAGGGCGTGGCCTAAAAATTAAAAAAAAAAACAAAAACGAATAATAGGGATTGCAGAAAACTCCAGTCCCTCCAGTTCAAGCAGGTCCTGGATACCCACCTCCAAGACAGACAAGCAGGGAGCCAGGGGTTTCCTCTGACCAGGATCCCAACCTGGCAGTGGAAGGTGGTGGAAGTACCGTGCAGTACTATCTGCCAAAGTCCTTTGATAAGCATAAGCTCATTCAGTCCTAAGCGAGGAGAAGGGAAGCCGTCCAGAATAACACGCCCAGAGAACACTTCTGTCTCCATCAGCTCCACATCTGAACTACTCACATCCACAAATAATCTTTAAAAGTCCTTTTGGATTTTGAAATGGACAGCTGGTCCTTGAGTGGGTGCTAAAAATATCTCAACTCGTATTTCTACTTTTAATATCACTGTGAAACTTTTATTTTACTTTGAAATCAGCAAATGAAGTTGAGAATAACCAACTAAATGAAATAAATGGGGGGACTGAAGAAACGTTTCAGGTCACTCACCCTACTACAGACAAATTTATTAATGCAGATGTGTGTGTCCTGCAGAGCGACTAGCTTGTCCTCAGAATAGTCACTACTTCTTCAAGAATGGCATCTTTTGGGGACTTCCCTGGTGGTGCAGTGGTTAAGAATCCACCTTCCAATGCAGGGGTTCGAGCCCTGCTCCGGGAAGATCCCACACGCTGCGGAGCAGCTAAGCCCACGCACCACAACTATTGAGCCCACGTACTGCAACTACTGAAGCCCGTGCGCCTAGAGCCCGTGCTCCACAATGAGAGAAGCCACTGCAATGAGAAGCCCACACACAGCAACGAAGACCCAACGCAGCCAAAATAATTAATTAATTAATTAAAATTAATTTTTAAAAAAACAGAAGGGAATTTCCTGGCGGTCCTGTGGTTAGGACTCTGTGTTTTTCCTGCCGAGGGTAGGGGTTCGATCCCTGGTCAGAAAACTAAGATCCTGCAAGCCACACAGCAGGGCCAAAATAAGAAAACAAAACAAAACAAAACAAAAGAAGAATGGCATCTTTCAGAAGGGATCATGACTTGGAGGAAGCCATCCAATTCTGACCCAATAAGACAGACAGAACTCTACCTTCTGCTACTCTAAAACCAGTACCCTGCAAGAGTCGCAAACTGATCCCCTAACTCACTGATTTTGTTTCTACCCGACACATCCACTCACTAAACCTGACACATCCGCTCACTAAACCTCAGTTTCGTCTGTTAAAAAAGAAAGTATTTTCCTTGCTTTACATAGAAAATCCTGATCCTGAGAGATGATGCAAAAAGTAAAGTACTTGGAGAGAACGGGGTGGGTGGCAAAGGCCCAGGAATCAACACTGCATAACCCAAATTCTTGGTACCTGGAGTGTGACGAGCAGAAAGACAGTAGCCGTGACGCACAGGCAAGATGCCAGAAGCTTCCTCCTCTGAATCCGCACCATGCTGCCCTGCCCTGGGTGACTGGCAGAGGGCTAGCCTGGTTACCAGGTGTTCTCGAGTCGGCCCGCAGCCCAAGACAACTTCACGTGGAGGAACCATCTGGGTGCCAATTTCCTCCACTGCCATTCCTGCTGGGACCTGGTCTCCATGAAGGACTGAGAACTGAGCTTCTGAGTAGGCCTGGCTTGGCATTGAAAGGGGACAGCATGCAGTCTTCTTAAGCGATCATCAGAGCAGCTGGAGGTTCTTTAAACCAGAAGGCATCAAAAAAAATCTGTAACAAATGAACAATATTTTAGCCATAGTGCAGAAGATTTCATAAATGTAGTCTTGTAGGGTTACCGTGTAGAAACCCAAAGCTTTAAAACTAAAAGGAGCCTTTGAGATCATTTAGACCTAATACCTCACTCACAGATGAGGAAACCAGGACCAGAGAGATGAAGTGACTTGCCCAAGGTCAGAAAGTCCATTACAGGAGAGTGAGAGATCGACAATCAGGTCCCGAGACTAAAATGATGCTTCCACTTACTTTTCCCTGCCATCAGACTTGAATTCCAAAAGTCATTGACATGTAGTCATTTCCTTCTATCTAAGTTTCAAAACAGCAGAGAAGTGGAGCAGAAATAACCAGGACTGTCCACCCACTCCTGTAAAAATTAGGGAAAAAACAAATTAAAGTTTCAGGCATTGATTAGAAATGGAAATGATCAACTGACCCCAGTTCCCCCCAAGGAAAACAACTTCAGCTACAACATAAGGAATTCAGATTACTGATTTATTTGTTTAGTCTTTTATGGCAAGTGCACTAAAGCAGTGGGTTATATGGGCAGTATGGTTCTCTGGACATCTTGAAATAAGATTTCCATCCAACTGAAATGGATGATCTTTTCCAAAAGTTTTTTAAATGCGCTAAATAGTCCCATAGAATGCCTCTTATTCCCAGGGTTCTCTGAAGTCAAATGTCTTGAGCAAATGACCCTGTGGAGTTCAGAGGAGAGCAAGGATCAACATTCCAGAGGAAGGGAGTGCTCCAAGGGCTGATCCTAAGATCTGACTGTACACCTCTCGGATACAGAATTGAAGATACAATGAGAAATATAAAAATGATGTAGAATTCTGGTTAAATGTCTTGGTCTTAAAGGTATGCTCCCCTCTCATGCATCTACCTTAATTAACTTTTAAGTCTAGTCTATTTCTTCTCCTCAGAAACAAAATAACTCTTGGTCTCAGAAACAGCCAAAAGCGCATTTTTCTTCTTTCATCCACAGAAGTCCCGCAATCCACAGCGTCTAAGAGAACGGGCTCTAGAGTCAGCCTGCCAGGATTCAAATCTCAACTCCCCAGCCTCTCCTTGATTCAATTCCCAAAACGTAGATAATAAGGTGCCTAATCAGAGAGTTACTGTGAGAATTCTATGAGATAAAACTGGCAAAACACTTATTTCAGAGCCTGACACATAATAAATATTCAAGAAATGTTTGCTATCCTCATGTTTAAATATTATTATAATTTTTATCATAGCTTTAAGTGGAAAATGAAGTTGAATTCATATAAAGTATGATACTGACAGATCAACTGGTACTTCACAAGGAGGAGATACTTTGCCAAAGAAAAAGAGATCACGAATATTTGCTGAGTGACCTATTACGTCCTTTCTTAAGTACTCAGCATGCATGAGTTCATTCAGTCCTCCCAACAACTCATGAAGTAGCAATTTTTAGCCTCGTTTTTAAGGGTAAGAAAACTGAATTTGAAGGAAGTAAAGTAACTTGCCCAAAACTATAACTTTGATGAGTAATACAACCAGAAACTAGTCAGACTCGGAAGTTCACACATTCTTTCTATATTTTGTTAACACAAAGGCTATAAAATTCCCACCAGATAATACTAACACTCACAGCTTGTCTGCCTAAATCACAGAAAAAAACCTGTGTACAATAGCTCTCTGTCAGATGATGTACCAGGGAAAAAAGTATCAAAAGTCCTAAAGAACCTGAAAAGCGCCTTTCCTTCTACTCAGTAGATGCTAGTAGCTATTAATCACATAAAATGGGGAGCTAGCACATTTGGGCACCAATCCTAGCTGTCATTTATATGTAATATACATTTGGACAAGTTGCTAAATCTTTCTAAGCCCCAGTTTCTTCACAGTAAAGAATAAATGTTAACTCTCATTATTTCTTTCCCTTTTATAACAGAAAGATTATCTATTTTTCATTTAATATGCAAAAGCAATTTATTGTAACTTCAATTAATGTAACCCAGATTAGGTAATGAAATAATATTACCACTTTAAATGGATATAAAGCTAAATCATTTTCAAAAGATTTTTCAATATATCACTCCACTTAATCTTATCCATTAACCACTTTGTAATGTAGGTACGGCCATTATTATTATTCTCGGTTCCCACAAATAAGGAAACCGATCCTTGGTAAGTTTAAGTGATTTACCCAAGATCATAGTTTTTAAAGATGACGTGGGTCTAGAAATCAGGTCACCTGGCTCCAAGATCAGTGGAAAAGAAAGAGAAGGGGAAAATAGTGACAGCTTGTTAAGAGTACAAAAGAGTCAGGAATAAAGGAAAACAAAAGATGGAGAGAGTGTGTGAGGACGTAGTTTGGGATCTTTTTACAGCTAGTACATGGCTCAGACCTGTCCTTGGGCCTTTTTAAGTCTTTACATGTCTGTACAAATTATGACAGAAGAATTTAAGGTTACAAATTCCCCTCCATCCAAAGAATCTCAATTTAGGTTATATTCCCCAAACCAGAAGCACATAGTATGGTCTCAAGGACTGAGCTGTGGGTAAATACCCACCACTAAAGAATAGAATCAGCTAGTGTAGATGGTATTATGGTTTAGAGCAGGCAGCAATCACCAGGCCTTGGGGCACATCAACCTAATATACGTACGGCATTAATTACCTGGGAGTTTGTCATCAAGTAAGCAGTTCCCCGGCTGGTGGGACAGATGGGCTGGCAGAGAGCACCGTGAAGGCCAACAAGCTCCAATACGATGGGACTCCAATGGGTCCCCAAGAAGAAAGCTCCCTTCTGTTTCATCGTTGCCCCCAGGGTGAATCTCAGAGTCCTCCAAGAGAGTGCCCCAGAACGCTCCTTCCCAGGCTGGGGTAGTGTGTGTTTGTTCAGACAACCATGTAGATAACATCTGAAATGGACTTACTAACCGACCCTCTTGACCCAAGCACTGAGCTCTGAAATGCTTCGTACGCTGTGTGCACGGCCTGGGGCCGGCCATCTGCTGCCCAGAGAGGGGTCTGGAGCTGAGCGTGACCACCTCACACTCCTCCAAGTGCTATTCCATCAAAACCAGCAACACTTTCACTCCAAAATAATTTCAGCGCTGTCCGCTTTAATTTGAATTAAAATGGACAGAAGAGAGACTGAACATCTGAAAGTGAACTAGCAGCCTGAGGATGCCAGCTTCAAATGTCAGCCACACAGGGCCGGCCCAAGGTGCAGGTGAAGGGTCTCAGAAATGGGACTAAGAAGATTTCTGCGCTGTGTCTCTGAGTGTAAAATGAGAAGCCAACCCTAGGTGACACACACCTAGGGAGAGCTCTGGGAAGCCTCCTTGGATCATCTCTCCTCTAGTGATTGGTGAGTCATTTGGGTTAATGAGCGACTGTCTTAACTGAGCTTAAGGGTATACCAGGGAGAGCCTTTCAAAGGAATGTATCTAATTACCAAACTTAAATTATTCACACCAAAGTGCCATTTTCAAATAAGTTGACTCTCCCAACCTGTTTTCATTTTATGATGGGTAAACCCTCAGAGCATCCCTTTAAGTGGGGTGCTGTCCTGGGAAAGGCTGATGACAAGGCAGGCAGATGGGAAGGCCTAAGGGCCTCCGGACAACTCTCCAGGCAATTTTTAACTAACTCTCTTCAACTCTGCTTGTCCTCACCGACACTCCTCATCCATTCCTACTTGGTGACTTCAAAAGCTTGATTGATAACTGGGATTTCTACCAGTCTGACCCGTTAGCATCCTCCATTCAGCTGTAGAGATGTTGTTGGAATGTAGATTGGATATCTCTCCTCTGATTAAAATCCATCAATGGCTTCCCAAAGAATTCAAGATAAAGACCAAATTCATCAGTTTAGAAAACAAGACTCCCTGGACCCCGCCCTACTTCTCTAGCTTCTACCACACATACCCTTTGTTCTGGCTGTTCCTGGGATACAGCTTCCTGTTCTGTGCTCTGGCCCCTACCTACAACACCCATACCTCTTTCACTACCATAGCCATTCTCCTGGACGTTCAAGGCTACCTGCTTTGGGAAGGGTTACTCCTCCCCAGTACCAAGTCAGGAGATCTAGATCCATACCTTGTGCTTGTTTCTATCACAGCAGTGGGGAGAATGCTGGGGGGTTTTAGGAAACTCTTTAAAGCTGCTTTATTGGGTACATATAAAACAACTGTTGAACATTAAAAAGTTGACTAATGTAAACAACAAAAAAAGTTGACCAGTGTTGTTAATTATCAGAAGAGTGTCCCTTGGCCTGATGAGCATGGTGTGATGGTTCCACAGTGTCCGCTTTCATCCAGTTTTCTTTATTAACATTTATCTGTGTTAATCTGTTCCTCACCCTTTTTTAATAGACTTCATATTTTGCTGAGTATTTATTTTTAAGTAAAGAGTGCTCTGGCTTGCAGATTTCTGTCTGGGAAGGTGATCCTCTTGGACCAAGCACACATTGCAGGAGAAACAAATAGAGAATAATGAGAGAGAAAGGGATACTGACAGCCTCGTGAATCAAGACTGGTGATTAACAGGGGTGATTAATGGGGGGAAGGAAGGTGTAGCACCAGCACCTTTACTTTTCTATTGCAGAACTGAAGGTGATGCCATTCTTAAATTCTTAAATTCCAGACACATACTGAAGCACTCAAATTATACAGTATTTATACAATCTCACTTAGTGGGTCTACTTAATGTAGAAACTAGATAAAAACAAACCCAGACAGACAACTAAATAAAAAGACTGATATAAAGACCCAAATAAAAGCACTCCAAAAAAATAGGCTTTTTAAATGGAGGAGGGGGTCCAAGGCTGGGAAAACTCTGTACCACACTAAGAGCTGAACCAGCGCCTCGAGAATAGGACTGTTTCTTTCTCGTCTTTTTCCTTGGAAGGTGTTCTTTGTAACTGTTCTTTCTCCAACAAGGGCTTACTGGTTACTCAGTAACAATCTTCCTTCCTGGCAAAAAGTTGTGAATTAAAGTCCCTCAACCGCTTTGATCATTCATGTAATCATGAGTGAGGAACCGATTAACAATGACAAAATCTGGCTAATGTTTCAGATGCCTAAAGACGGAAGGGCTGGACCAGATGATCTTCTGAGGTTGCATCCCAAAATTAAGCTCTCTGATCCCATGAATAGTGCCCAAGAGCACCACACAGAAGAAAAATTAATCAAGTAAAGAGATAGTAATCAAGACAATCCGAGTCATCACAAACTAAAGATTTCTGGAAATATATAAAACAAGAAATATTTCTATGTGACAAGTTTTAGGATTACTTGATCTTTAGTCTCCTTTTGAGTAATTTAACATTAACTTCTGAAAACTCAAATTTTATTCTCAAGTAAATAAATATCTGAAAAATACTGTAAATAAAGATAAACTTATTTTTTTTTAATTTTTAAAAACTCATGGTCAAGAACCCTATTACAAATGTTTATTGTAGAATGCTGGTAATTGAATTGGGTACTAGATTTCTTACTGAAATCAACTCTTTACATTCCAAATTTAGAGAGCATTTAAATATGGGTTGGAAACGTCTGCAAACTGAGCAATAATTACACATATATGAATCACATCATTGTTTGTCCAAACAGTACGTTCATTTTCTTTATTTCCTAACTTTAACCCTAGTGTGAATTTTTTTCAAAAATGCTGTTTTAAGATAAAACTTGAAAACTACTTTTTTTTTTTAGTTGAAGAATTTAAGCTGAGCCATAGAACAGTAACAGCTGAGACTGTATATTTAAATTCACTGCTACACACTGCCATCTAGCAGGAAGGCAGCAAATGAAGAGTCAGGACAGCAATTTCAAAAATGGGGCAGACGTAAATGATCCTCGGATGCTAGGACATTGCCTCTGGCTTACAGGCAGGAGAGGAAGAAAGTTCTAACACTGAGGCTAGATTGCTGGCTCTGCCCCTTTATTGTGCAAATACCTGGGCTGCTTATTCAATGCAGATAATAGCCAGGACCCACTTAAGAGTCCCCGTTGGGAGACCACGTGGAACAGGCAGGAGAAACAATGCCCTAGTTGTAGAGTGACATCACTAACGAGCCCACTAGTGGTCATGAGCTTCTAGGGTGTCTCATCTTCAGAGAAGGAAGGATGTATAAGGAGACTGAGGTCCTGAAGACCAACTTGCCAGATTCAAAATTACAAGCAGCCCTCAAATGAAATGAACAATCCAAGTCACGACATGCATACTACTCTCCCCGACTATCGCAGGGCGCTGTGACAGTTGGGGCTTGCTGGAGCAAAACAGTCATTTTGCGTGGCATTTGCTGTATATTAAAGAAGGGTTAAAAGATCCCCTCAAAATGTCTTTAAATCACACCAATGTTCTTTTTATCCATTACACTAGCTGAGTCCTGAGGGCGCTAATCAGGTGCAAAAATACTTAAGAAATGGCTTGCATATGATAAGCAAAGCCTGCAGTGCCGGGGACTCTCGCGGAGCATCTTCTTCGTTAAACAGGCAATGCTCTCTACAGCTCGACAGCCAGAATCGCTCCTACTTCAGCACACAAATTTAGCAACAAGTGATTCTCAGTCAAGACGCGGGGAAGAAGGAAGCCGTTCACAAAGCACAGAGGCGGAGTTAGGTTCTGGAATTGGTGGGGCTGGGAAGATCGTGGCAGACGGGGAGGTACGCGAAAACCTTCCTTGGGAGGCGGGTGGGGGTGGAGGCGACGGGAACCCGCGCGCTTCCCGGGGCTCCCGCCGAGGCCCCTGCTCATCACCTGCCTCCCACCTGTGCTTTTCAGCAGCCAGATGGGTTTGCATCTCAGGCAGTGTCCCAGGAAAGCACTGCCCAAGGTTTCCCAAAGCAGACTTGGATTCCTTCTCAGCACACTACTCCGCCTTCCTCCGACACACACTCACATCTGGGCACAAAGAGGTTTCCTACGGCTGTGAGTCCGGTGGGCAGCGTCCCAGCTCCCGCGCGCGTCAGCCAACTCTCTTTTCGTTTCTCGGCACCGAGACTCTGCTCCCACCAAGCCACTGCTCAAGCCAGGAGAGATCCAGAGGTTCACACTCACCTCGTCACGGAGAAGTAGGCTCCCACGGCCGGCTGCAGCCCAGCGGTTTTTCACTTTCAGTTTGCGCCCGGCCGGAGCTCAGGCGAAGACTCGGAGAGGAGATTTGGGAAAGGGGATAACCCTCGGCGCGTCCAGGCCCAGCGATCCTGGATCCGGGTTTTCATGGATGCCCCGTTTAAAAGCCTGCGGCACCTCGGTTCTGGGGAAACACCCGCCCGCCCCTCACTTGCCAGCCCAGGGCGCGCAACCCTCTCAAGTTCCTGGGAGGCTCCTGAGACCCTCTTTCTTCTGCTTCTCAAACTCTAAGAGAGGAGCCCCTTCAAAGTCACCTATTCAGGAAAATTGAGAACCTTTTAAGCAAAGCAGAGGCCTGGGTACCTTTAATCAGCTGCCAGTGTTTGGTGGGCTGAGCAGGATGATCATTTAGCTCTATTTCACTGGAGAAGGAAAACTGACTTTTAGCTACTGAATTCCAAATTCAGAGAACCCAATTAAAATTATTTTGGCCTAGTGTAGACAGGAAGTGATAAACCTAGGGAGGTCTTTCAAGACCTTGGGAGGGCCGGGACTGAGGTGAGGCATCTAGGGATCAAAATTTGAGGAGGGATTGACCCTCAGAGTCATGCACGTGCTGGGCACACTTGCAGGAACCTGTCAGTGATTGCTGCCACAGGCCTGCCCCACTCTCCTCCAGGTCCTGAGAGCTCCAGTGCCAAGCACCTCAATTAACTTCTCTGCAAAAGCAGGTTGCTAATAATGATATCAACTTCTAGAAAACACCAAACACAAAGGGAAAGACTGATAAACTGGATGTCATTAAAAGTAAGAAATACTGGGGTTTCCCTGGTGGCGCAGTGGTTGAGAATCTGCCTGCCAATGCAGGGGACACGGGTTCGAGCCCTGCTCTGGGAAGATGCCACATGCCGCGGAGCAACTAGGCCCGTGAGCCACAACTACTGAGCCTGCGCGTCTGGAGCCTGTGCTCCGCAACAAGAGAGGCCACGATAGTGAGAGGCCCGCGCACCGCGATGAAGAGTGGCCCCCGCTCGCCGCAACTAGAGAAAGCCCTCGCACAGAAACGAAGACCCAACACAGCCATAAATAAATAAATAAATAAATAAATAAAATTTTTTTAAAAAAGGTAAGAAATACTGTTCATCAAAAGACACTATTAAAAGAATTGGAAACAATCCAGGGAGTAGGTGAAGAAATCTGCAATCGATTTATCAAACAAAGAATTCATATTCAGAATAAAGCAAGAACATCTACAGTGCAATAAGGAAAACACAATCCAATAGAAAGGGGGAGGGAAGGGACCAAAGACACACAGCACTTCACCAAAGAGGAATCCAAATAGCCAATGAGTACGTGAAAAGATGCTTAACTTCGTTAACCATCAGGGAAATGCAACTTAACACAACAATGATATACTACTACACACCCACCAAAATGGCTACAGATTTTAAAACTGATAATACAGAGCAAAGGCAAAGCTGTGGAACACATGGAACTCTTGTGCACTCTTAGTGGGGGTGTAATTGTTACAGCCACTTTGGAAAACTTGTCTATCAGTATTTACTAGAGCCAAATATGTACTTGCTTTGTGATCCACAATTTTACTCCAAGGTACATGCCTAGAAAAAATGCATACATATGTACATCAAAAGACAGGTATACGGAGCCACAAAACACACCTTAACATATTTCAAAGAATAGACATCATACAAAATATGGTCTTAGACCACAATAGAATTAAACCAATTAAATCAGTAACAGAAATATTCTAAAATACTTGGCAATATTTTGGAACATCCCCAGATATTTGAAGATTAAACGACACACTTCTAAATAACACATGGGTCAAAGAAAAATTCTCCAGAGAAATCAAACTATTTCGAACCAAATGAAAATGAAAATATAACCTATCAAAATTTGTGGGATGCAGTGGAAGCAGAGCTTAGAGGGAAAATTGTAACACTGAATTATATCATTGAATGTTAGAAAAGAAAACATCTAAAATCAATATGCTAAGCTTCCACTGTAGGAAACTAAAGAAAGAGGAGCAAATTAAATTCAAAGTAAGCAGAAGAGAAGAAATAATAAAAATTAGAGCAGAAATCAATGAAATTGAAAGCATGGAATTAGCAGAAAATCAATGAAACCAAAAGCTGTTCTTTGAAAAGATCAATAAAATTGACAAACCTTTACCTAGGCTAACCAGTAAAAAAGCGAGAAGACACAAATTACTAATATCAGAAATAAAAGAGGGGCTATAACTACCAGCCCCATGGACATTAAAAGATAATAAAGGTCAAGAGAATGAGACAAGTCCAGACTAGGAGAAAATATTTGCAAAAGTTATATATGATAGAGTCCGGTTACCCAAAATATACAAAGAACTCTTAACACTCAACAATAAGAAAGCAAACAACCCAATTAAAAAACGGGCAAAAGACCTGGACACATCACCAAGGAAAATATATAGATGGCAGATCAGCATATGAAAAGATGGTCAACATCATGTCATCTTGACTACTGTAATACCTTCCCAACAGCTCCCTGCTTTCACACTTGCCTCCACATGACAGCCAGAGTGATCCTTTCAAATCACAAATCAGGGCTTCCCTGGTGGCGCAGTGGTTGAGAATCTGCCTGCCAATGCAGGGGGACACGGGTTCGAGCCCTGGTCTGGGAAGATCCCACATGCCACGGAGCAACTGGGACCATGAGCCACAGTTACTGAGCCTGCGCGTCTGGAGCCTGTGCTCTGCAACAAGAGAGGCCGCGATGGTGAGAGGCCCGCGCACCGTGATGAAGAGTGGTCCCCACTTGCCACAACTAGAGAAAGCCCTCGCAGAGAAACGAAGACCCAACACAGTCATAAATAAATAAATAAAAGACCGTGAATTTCAAAAAAAAAATTATTAAAAAAAAATCACAAATCAAATCATGTCCATATTCCACTCAAAAATAGCCATGTAAAATAAAGTCATGAACTATAAGGTCTTATACGATCTGGCTTTTGGCTACTTCTCCAATTTTCTTTCCCAGTATTCTCCAGCTCACTCATTGCTTTCAACTCACACTGCCCCCTTGCTGTTCCTCAGACACACCAAGCATGCCCAAACTCAGCCCCTTTGGATTTGCTTGTTCATATGCTTAGAATGGTCGTTCCCCAGGCATTTGCATGGCTCACTTTTTACTGTTTCATATTCAGGAAATCGTAGTAGTTTGTGTTTTTCAAGGGATTGTTTCATTTCATCACAATTGTCAGATGTATGTGTGTAAATTTGTTCATAGTATTCCCTTATTATCCATTTGATATTTTTAGTGATATCCCCTGTTCCATTCCTGATATTGGAAATTTATGTCTTTTCTCTTTTTAAATTTGTCAGTCTCTACAAGTTTGTCAATTAATCTTTTCAAAGCACCAGCTCTTTGTTTCACTGATTTTCTCTATTTTCCTGTTTTCAATTTCAATGATTTCTGTCCCTATCTTTATTATTCCTCCCTTCTGCTTGCTTGCAGTTGATTTTGCTCTTCTTTCTCTTGGTTCTTGAGTCAGAAGCTTAGATTATTGGTACTTTTCCTCTTTCCTAATGTATTTGCATTTAATGCCATACATTTTTCTCTCAGCACTGCATTAGCTGTGTCCCACAAATTTTGAGATGTTGTATTTTTAATTTTCATTCAGTTCAATGTATGCGTTGATTTCCCTTGGGACTACATTGATTATTTATAAATATATTATTTACTTTCCACGTGTTTGGAAAATTTCCTGTTATTCTTCCAGTTATTAATTTCTAGTCTGATTCCATTGTAGGCAGATAACATACTCTGTATGATTTCAATTCTTTTTAAATTTGTTGAGGTTTGTTTTATGGCTCAGGATATGGTCTATCTTGGTATATGTTCCATGTACACTTGAAAAGAATGCATTCTATTGTTAAATGGAGTAATTTATAAATGTTGATTAGATCCCATTGGTTCATGGTGTTGTTGAGGTCTTCTATATGCTTGCTGCTTTTCTGTCTAGTTGTTCTATCAATTATTGAAGTGTTCAGCTAAAATTGTGCATTTGTCTATTTCTTCTTTCAGTTCTATCAGTTTTTGCTGTATATATTGAGCAGCTCTTTTGTTTGGTGCATACACATTTAGGTTTGCTTTATTTCCCTTTACATTTCTTTACCCTTCACCATTTATAACATAATTGTCTTAAGTACTTCCTCTACATACATTTAGAACCACATTAAACAATGTTATAACTTTTGCTTTAACTGTCAAACATAATTTAGAACATTCAAGAAGGGAAGCAAAACCTACTGTATTTATCCATAATTTTTCTTACCACGTTCTTTCTTCCCTCCTGATATTCCAATGTTGATCATTTCTGTTTAGAGAACTTCCTTTACCCATTCTTTTAGGATACATTTACCAGTGACAAATTCTCTTAGTTTTTCATCTGAGCATGTCTTGATTTCTCCTTCATTCCAATTTTTACTGGTTATAGGATTCTAGGTTGGGGTTCTGTCCCATTTCAGAGTTGGGACCAAAATCTTAGGGGCATTTTCTTCTTTTGTCATCTCTGTCATAGTAGCTGACCCAAACCTTGTGGATTCACAGACACATCTAACTCAAATGTAGTCCTGCTTGGGAGATGTCCAGAGCTTTAATCTGTTTTACTAGTATTTTTTATTTTTTGAAGGTGGCTTACTGCTCTGACCCCCAGTTGCACACATGTCCTTTTTTTTTTACCAGGTGGCATAAAGGTTGGAGGCATTGTGGCAGGTGGGGAATAAAAGTTCTCTAAAACCCCCAACCCCCTACAAAGGCTTATATTCTTTTACATTTTTAGGAGTTGTATAGTCTTGTATTTTACCAAAAACCGTGTTGGGGATAACTTGCATCTTATCTGAAGACTTGTCTTACTTATCTTACTTGTCTTACTTACTTGTCAGACTTATCTTGAATGACTTTCAGAACCTTATATGGTGTCTGGAGCTTTAATTTTCCCCAGGTTCACTGTCCATCTTTTTTTTTTCCCCCATATGTTTCAGCAAAGCCTACAAAGTGTCCTGCAACAGAGGCAAGTCTTCACGTGTTAATATTATATCATTAATGTAACTGGCCTGTTTTACTAATGTGAGGAAGGAGATCAGGGGCAGGTCTTGGGTTACCATCCCAAGACATATGGGTAACCTGTGTAGGTAACCTGGGGGAAGCACTTGAAAGGTTTATTACTGTCTTTCCCACGTGAAGGCAAGTTGATCTTAGTTATCAGAAATGTGTACTTGTTGGAGCTTTTTTTTTTTTTTATAAATCTCTTTGAAGGTGAAGTACCTTTGTTTTGTAGAAACACCTTTGTAAAAGCATCACAGTAAAACAATAACTGTCTGTAAATGATAAAAGACTTTAAAATAGCCATGGTTAAAGAGCTGATAAAAATTTTTTAAACACAAAATCTTTGTATTCTAGGCAGACTATATTAAAGGTAAAGAATAACCTTTGTTCACAAGTTTTTAAAAAGCAGAGTAATAATCTAAGAAAATTTTATTCTTTTAACAGAGAGAAAACCAAATTTTAATTTTGTACCATGCACTTTTGACATTTTTTCTTAAATTTAAATAATTTAGTTTAATCTTAGCTTGACCACAAATAAATTTTTTAAAGGTTTTTCCTTCACAAATCTTTTGATTTTTACAAAACTTGTGATTTTACAAATCTTTTGTGATTTCCATAAACATTTTGTAACTTTTTATATCTCATTAGGTTTCGTCTTTTTTTAAATTTTGAAATAATAATTTTATTTTAGGACAAAATTATTATCTTTTTAATTTAAAATATGTCCTTTATATCTGTGGACAAAAAGATGCCTGACATTCCAGTAAACAACAAATGTTCCCCACCATCAGTCCATCAGCTACCACAGTCACCCCTGATGGTGCACCCTGAGGGGAACTCAGGATGGAGGAAAACAGGATACTGGCCCTAGATACTTAAGTGCATATCAGTGGAAAAATTTCAGTGAACCCAGACGCTTGCATCTTCCCATACATAGAAAAGCACTAAAATCATTAACTTGAGATGTCTGTTTTTGTGATTAGCAGTAATCTTTTGAGGTTTGACTACATAGTTTTTGTGTTTGTTTTGGTTTATTTGTTTGTTGCAAAAACTCCTATATTTAGGCTCCTCCCTTACCTCTTTGCAACAGTTCCTCACTAATGCCCTCCAATAAAACATAATTCTCAGCTTTTACGTTGTGCAACTTTTTTTATCTAAAAACAAAACAAAACACATTTTATTTTCTTTACCAGAAGTGCATCTCACCCTTCTTTTACCAGAAACACACATTCTACTTTTTATATACACTGATTTTTTTTATCCTTATTGTTTCTACTAGCTTTGTAAAAAAAAAAAAAAAAAAGCAAAACAAAACCTTAGTTCTTTTACAAATCGATTTTGGCAAGAGAACTTTTATGAAAAAGCCCTCCATCCACTCACCCATCCCCTTTTTTTTAGTATCTATGGGCAATGTTTTGTTTAACTCCTGGGGTGTTTACATTTTAAAAACACGGTAAGATTTACAACCACAAGGGACAGAGAAAAAAATGTAAGTTTTCTCCTAGGCTTTGGGGTAATTGTTATTTAAAGTTTCCCTTTGTATTAGGAGTCAGATGGCAAGAGGCTTTTTGTTCTTCTCTCATCAATCACTGCAACATCCTCCTCTTTGTTTTCTTCTTCTTCCTAGAAACTCCACCTCTTAGTATCCTAACCAGGTTTTGTCACAAGCTCAGGTCTCTAAACTTAGCAACCTGCTCTCCCAGCCTGTGTGTCAGCCCAGAGCTAGCAGAGCCGTGGATACTGCACATCCTTCCGTACCTCAGCTCTTCCTCTAACGTTTTAACTTTCATTTCAGCCTCTAGTTGGGCATCGATGTCCAGCCCGAACTGCCCCCAGTAGAGGCCAGCCCCCTGTGGCAGCCACAAGTTTCCCTTCTTTGTCACAGGGCGCTCTGCACAGTTCCTTAAACAGCGCATGGCAGCAGCCGGCGTTCTCAGGGCGCCCCCGTACTCCTGCATTGGCCCACAGGCATCCCACACATCGGCCCCGCCCGCCCACGGAGAGGTGGAGGGCCCACCTGGGATCTCCCCTGTGGATCCCTCTTTCCTACAGCCCATTTCTTTGGTCTCCTGGCTCACTCTTCCACTGTTGGTTCGCAGCCTCCCAGGGAGCTTCCTGGGTGAAACGTGAAATCACCACCCCACCCCAGCACCACCGCCACCATAAGCAGGGAAGGGAGAAACCAAAGAGGCAGACTGCTCCAGACTGGTAGGCAGCAGGTTCAATAAGCAAAGGAACTTATATCGGAGGCTGTAAGACAAGCAGATTTCCGTACCCACCCACCAAATCTTACAAGTTTACACAGAAGTTTAACTGGGCTTGGTCATGTACACAGTCCATGTGGTCTCAACATTGCATGACTGTCTCCAGGCTGTGTCCCTGGGCAGCTTCGAGACTGGGGAAGGCAAGCAGAGGGTACATTTCAAGGACAGGGGAGGGAGTGAGCAGCCGCTGAATGCCCGGGTCCAGCTTGAAGGCCAAACCTGGGGTCACGTCTTTCTGATGACCTTTCCCAACACATGGCTATGATGTCATCCAACATATTCTTACATCCTTCCTATTTCACGCAAAATGATATTTAAATCATGAAACTTAATCAGATTCAAAATCAGATTGGTTTTTGGTGAGGATACTTCATAAGTGGAGTTGTGTATATGGTATATATCATATCAGAATAAGAATTTTGGTTTATCCTCTCCATCTGTGATTTTATGATTGATGGGGTGTACTTTGGACATTCTGCTGATGTAAAATGGTATCTAGTTATATTTGTAATTCACGTTTCACAATTATAAGTTAGAATGAGCACATCGTTTCCTGTGTTAATTGACCATCTGTGTTTCTTTTTCTGTGATGTACCTATTCACATATTTTGCCCACTTTCTGTTGATGTTTCTCTTTGTTATTGATTAGTAGAAATTCATAGTGTGTTCAGGATTCTAATTCTTCTTCAATAATATACATTTCAAATTGCTTATAGTCTGTTTTTTCTTTTCATTTTATTATGACGTTTTAAAAATTAATTAATTAATTAATTTTTATTTTTGGCTGTGTTGGGTCTTTGTTGCTGCACGCGGGCTTTCTCTAGTTGTGGTGAGCGGGCGCTACTCTTCGTTGTGGTGCGCAGGCTTCTCATTGCAGTGGCTTCTCTTGTTGCAGAGCACGGGCTATAGGTGCGCAGGCTTCAGTAGTTGTGGGCATGGGCTCAGTAGTTGTGTCGCTCAGTCTCAGTAGTTGTGGTGCACAGGCTTAGTTGCTCCGCGGCATGTGGGATCTTCCTGGACCAGGGATCGAACCTGTGTCCCCTACATTGGCAGGCGGATTCTTAACCACTGCGCCACCAGGGAAGTCCCTTTATTATGCCTTTTAATGCCCACAAGCCTTTCATTTTTGTGAAAGGTCATAATTACTAATCTTTTCCTTTATGATCTGTGCTATTTGTATCCTAATTAAGAAATCTTTTTCTACATTGAGATCATAATGATATCCTCCTTTATTTTCTTTTT
The DNA here is from genome assembly GCF_949987535.1 of Balaenoptera acutorostrata. NCBI lineage: Eukaryota > Metazoa > Chordata > Mammalia > Artiodactyla > Balaenopteridae > Balaenoptera > Balaenoptera acutorostrata. The sequence goes on along the minus strand of NC_080084.1, from coordinate 13,164,394 downwards.
AATATTTTGTTTTCACATTTAGGTCTTTATTCTTCCCTGAAATAAATTTTTATATTTATAATACAATATCCAATTTTATCTTTTTCCACATGAATGACCCATTGTCCCAACACAACTTATTCATAATTCATCCAGTCTACACTAATCAGCAATGCCACCTCTGTCATATATTGGCTTTCCTTCTATAAGTAGAAATGTTTCTGGTTCTCTGTTCTGTTCCACTATTCTCTTTCTAAAACTTGGTGCCACTGCACATTGCTGCAAATACTATATCTTTAAAATAAATTTTAGTATCTTGTCAGGAAATGGTATTCACCTTGTTCATCTGTTCCGTGCCTCACAATTAGGTGTTTTGTAGCAGGACAGCTATCTCCCTTGAAGGTGGTTGATATTACCATTGTTAAAAATTATCAAGAAAGGCTCCAAAGTAGTCTAACTTATTTCTGACCAACTCTACTACCAAGAACAATTGTTAAAGCTGACAGAATATGATGAAAAGATGACAAAATATGAACACTTGCCAGGCTTACATCCTGAAGGGAAGGGAAAGCCAGAGAGGTGAGCCCACTTATACGCTCAAGGAACCTACATTTTGAAGGTGGCATCCCAAAGGCCTAGAAGGTGAGCAGAAATATGTAGCTGAAAGGATGTTGAGATGCTGAGCAAAGCTTTCAACAGTTTCACAGGGCTGTGGAGAGGAAAAATGGTCCAGGAACCATTAAAAAGGAGGGCAATATATAACTGACTATAATAAAATTTAAGAGACATATGAGACATGTTGAAAAGTTCTAACAGAAGTGTCTTAGTCAATTTTCTACTAATAATAATCGCAATGATAAGTCATTCCATAACGTTTTTTTCTTAATACATAGAGCTTTAAGATTACAGGATATTTTTTAAAAACTATTTCAATTTATAACAATATTTCTGGTAGGGAATATGATAGGATAATCAATAAAGCACTTCTCAAGATTAAAAATATATTACATTAGGATAAAATTCTGTTGAGGAAATAAAATATATTTTTGTTCAAGAAGAAGGGGAACTATATAATATTTCTGACTGTTAGGGTTTATTCAGTTTTTTTTAATTAAAGATTTTGGTTTTCAAATCTCTATGATATTTAGGTTCCAAGAATCTAAATGTAATCTTCTAAAATGTCCATGTTTATAATATACCATAAATTACATAATTTTAACTATTTAAATTTACGATGAAAATTCCTAGGTATCAGTTTAATAATGTGTGATGGAGCACACAGTTTTCCAAAGTTATTTTAGGGAGCACCCCAGAAAAAAATGTCAACATTACAGCTCTAAGGTGATCTCATCAGGTTCACGGTTTTAAATGAGCTCCAAATGTATATCTATAGTGCTATTTCTCCCCTGAATCCAGAGTTGTATACTAACTGCCTTTTCAGCATTTTCACTTGGATATCTAAGTTGGCATTTTGAACTTAACAAGTCCAAAACTGACCACCCACCAAATCTGCACACTTCCCAGCGCACCCTGGTCACCTAGCTAGCTGCTCAGACCCCAAATGGCAGAGTCATCATTGACTCTTTGCTTTCTCTCACATTCCACATCCAATCCATCTGCAAATCTTGTGAACCATACCTTAAAAATATATCCTACTACCTTCTAACTACCTAAATTCAACCACTGCTAACATTTGGTGCCATTTGCTTGGCCATTCTTTCTCTGTTGGTCTATGTGTGTGTTTGTGCGTATGTCTGTATACACACACACACCCCTACACATACATATTTTTTTCTATTTCTTTTAGATCCTTTGCATTCATATACACTTCACGATCAGCTTGTCAAATTCTATAAGCATCTTATTGGGATTATGATTTAGAAGGCACCGAATCTGTAGATCAAGCAGTGGAGAACAGATTTCTTAATGATAGTGAAACATTCAAGTCTTGAACATGATATATCTCTCCACTAAAAAAACTGTCTCGACAAAGTTTTTGAAGTAGAAATCTGGTGTCAGGACTTTTGAAAGCCTCCAGTTTGTTTTCCTGTGAAGGCGAGGCTGACTACACTTGTGCCTAATTCGGCCCCAGTCTGCTCCCCAGTCTCATGTCCTTCCTCTCTCCCCTTTTCTCACCACCCTCTGGCCCACATGTTCCCCGTGCGACTCCTTGATCACTCCAAGCATCTTATCTCTGGGACTCTGCATTTGCTCTTTATTTGCCTTAACAGATACTCATACGTTTTCATATGACTTATTCCCTCACTTCACTGAGGTTCCCTAGATATCATTTCCTCTGAATCCTTCTCTGATTACCCATTCTAAAAGAGCATCGCCCTTTCCACCTCTGTTCACTGACCTAGCTTTATCATTTTTTTTAATAACATTACCACTGCCTGACATCACATCATATAATTTGTTTATTTGCTTACTATCTGTCTCCTTGCTACCAAGTAAGCTCCATGAGGGCATAGATCCTATTTTTTTTTTCACTGCTGCATCTCTAGCACCTAGAACTGTATCTGGCACATAGCAGGTGCTCCAAATTATTTGATGAATTAACTAAAGGCTTTTGGAAGGAGAGGAGTGAAAGAAAACATTTACTTCTCACTTAATAGGCTTTAGAAAATAAACTAGCCTGCATTCTTGTATTACTTGTAATTATTTTTTAAAAAATATTTCTCACTTTGAGGATGTTTCTACATTCTGCATTTCCATTTGAAGTCCTCACTCTTTAGGAGGAAAACTTGTTAAGAGCCATTTCTAAGGTTGGTTGCAAGTCAAGATTATTTACCAAAAAACTGTTACAACTAAAAAACGAACTCAGGGGGCTTCCCTGGTGGCGCAGTGGTTGAGAATCTGCCTGCCTATGCAGGGGACACGGGTTCGAGCCCTGGTCTGGGAAGATCCCACATGCCGCGGAGCAACTAGGCCCGTGAGCCACAACTACTGAGCCTGCGCGTCTGGAGCCTGTGCTCCGCAACAAGAGAGGCCGCGATGGTGAGAGGCCCGCGCACCGCGATGAAGAGTGGCCCCCGCTTGCCGCAACTAGAGGAAGCCCTCGCACAGAAACGAAGACCCAACACAGCCAGAAATAAATAAATAAATAAATAATTAAAAAAAAAAAAACGAACTCAGTAAGTTGCACAATACAAAATCAATATACAAAAACCTATTGCATTTCTATACACTAATAATGAACTATCAAAAAGAAAAATTAAGAAAACAATCCCATCTACAATTGCATCAAAAAGAATAAAATACCTAGGAATAAATTTAACCAAGGAAGTTAAAGATCTGTACACTAAAACTGTAAGACATTAATGAAAGAAACTGAAGAAAATGCAAATAAATGGAAAGATATTCTGTGCTTATGTATTAGGAAAATTAATATTTTTAAAGTGTCCATACTACCCAAAGCAATCTACAAATTCAGTGCAATCCCTATCAAAATTCCAATGGCATTTTTCAGAGAAACAGAACAATCCTAAAATCTGTATGGAACCAGAAAGACCCCAAATAGCCAAAACAATCTTGAGAAAGAAGAACAATGCTGGAGACATCATGCTCCCTGATTTCAAACTATATTATGAAGTTATAGTAATAAAAAAATAGTATGTTATTGGCATGAAAACAAACACACAGATCATTGGAACAGAATACAAAGCCCAGAAATAATCCATGCTTATATGGTCAATTTACAACAAAGAGTGAAGAGCATACAATGAAAAAAGGACTATCTCTTCAATAAATAGTGCTGGGAAAACAGGACAGCCACATTCAAAAGAGTAAAACTGGACGACTATCTTACACCATACACAAAAATCAACCCAAAATGGATTAAAGACTTGAATGTAAGACCTAAAACCATAAAGCGCCGAGAAGAAAACGTAGGTGGTAAGCTCCTTGTCATCAGTCTTGGCGATGATTTTTCAGATCTGACACCAAAAGGAAAGGCAACAGGAGCAAAAACTAACAAGTGAGACTACACTAAACTAAAAAGCTTCTGCACAGCAAAGGAAACCATCAACAAAATGAAAAGGCAGCCTACTAAATGGGAAAACATACTTGCAAATCATGTTTGATAGGGGGTTAAAATCCAAAATATATTTTTAAAAAAACTCATACAACTCAATAGCAAATAAAACCCACAAACAATCTGATTTAAAAATGGGCAGAAGATCTGAATAGACATTTTTCCAAAGAAGACACACAAGATGGCCAACAGGTACATGAAAAGATGCTCAACATCACTAATCATCAGGGAAATGCAAATCAAAGCCACAATGAAATACCCTCTCACTCACACAAGTGTTGGTGAAAATGTGGAGAAAAGGGAACCCTCTTGCACTGTTGGTGGGAATGTAAATTGGTGCAGCCACTGTGGAGAACAATATGGAAGCTCCTCCAAAAATTAAAAATAGAACCACCATGTGATCCATAATTCCATTTCTGGGTATTTATCCAAAGAAAATGAATACACTAACTCAAAAAGATGTATGCACTCCCATATTCATTGCAGTATTATTTACAATAGCCAAGATATGGAAACAACCTAAGTGTCTATCGATGGATGAATTTAAAAAGAAAATGTAGTATATATGTACAATGGAGTATTGCTCAGCCATAAAAAAATGAAACCCTGCCATTTGCAACAACATGGATGGACCTTGAGAGCATTACGCTAAGTTAAATAAGTCAGAGAAAGACAAATACCCTACGATCTCCCTTACATATGGAATCTCAAAACAAAACAAAACAACAGAGCTCATACAGAGAACAGATTGGTGGGGGCCAGAGGGGAGGGGTGGGATGGGGGCAAAATGCTCCAAGGGGGACAAAAGGCACAAACTTTCAGTTATAAAATAACTAAGTCATGGGGAGATTATATATATACATATGTCATGGGGATATATTATAACATATAATCAGCATGGTGACTATAGTTAATCATACTGTTGCAAACTTGAAAGTTGCTAAGAGAGTAGAATTTTTTTAAAAAATCAGAATTAGTCTGTATTCTAAAACACACACACACAATCTGTACCAATTAAATACAATAAAGTTGAAAGGGGATATAAGTTAGGTTTTCTTTTTTTTTTAATTTTTATTTATTCATTTATTTATTTATTCATTCATTTATGGCTGTGTTGGGTCTTCGTTTCTGTGCGAGGGCTTTCTCTAGTCGTGGCAAGCGGGGGCCACTCTTCATCGCGGTGCGCGGGCCTCTCACTGTCGCGGCCTCTCCTGTTGCGGAGCACAGGCTCCAGACGCGCAGGCTCAGTAATTGTGGCTCACGGGCGTAGTTGCTCCGCAGCATGTGGGATCTTCCCAGACCAGGGCTCGAACCCGTGTCCTCTGCATTGGCAGGCAGATTCTCAACCACTGCGCCACCAGGGAAGCCCAGGTTTTCTTTTTTTTAAACAGACAATAGTAAAATACTACAGTCAACTCACTATACACGAAAATCATGAACGGCAGCTTTGCATTAAAATCTCCAAAATCTTACTCATAACATTTCATGTAATGTTATATGTCAATTACACCACAATTTCAAAAAAATTATTTACGGTACTCACCTGTTGGGGGTGACCAGGGATGGAGTGTTATAGTAAATCCTACTGAAAACATACACTATTTCCCCTACTTAATTCAGGGAGTGTGCTGCAGTCCAGGTGGTGAGTCTCGTCCAGCTTTGGAGTTCTTCCACATTTTCCAAACTTCCAATCAAGTTTTAACTTGATTTTACTAACATAAAAGGGTACGGGTATTTATAGTATGACTTTCCTCTGGTCTCTAAACCAGCCTTGCATAAGGCAGTAGGCTAGTGAGAACCATCACACTGGTTTTTTAGGAAGCAATGTAAACTATGCTTTTAACATACTGTTACCAAGTCCAAGCTCCTACTGCCCGGTGCATGGCAGGCCAATGAATCAAAAGCTGAGTTACTGAAGCAAGGAAGAGCAATTATATTCGGAAAGCCGGCGGATGGAGAAGATAGTGGACAAAGGCTTTCTTTACACTAAAAGGGGAAGGGGTGTGGCAGATTGCTGCAAACTTCTTGGGGCCAGAATCCTTTGTTCTTGCAGCCGTCCACTAGGTCAGGTCAGGAGGCTCCTATTAGCCTCCAACAAGGCAAACGTTATTCTCTGCTCTGCAACTTTTTATCTCTATATGAATGGGAAAGGGTTACACCTTTAAAGGTCAGAGCCTTGAGGATGGGCTCTCCCGCATATTTCAGGCTACAGGTAACATTCTTTTAGTTATTAAGGTGTAGCAAAAGCAAGAGAATACAAAGGTGAACGTAAAAGAAGCAGATCCAATATGGAGTCACATTTGTTCTTCTCAGTTACAATAATACCTGCAGTCCTTGCATACACCCATTTTTCTAATGGGAAACAGTTTTGCTAAAGGTTGACTGACGTTCCCCAAAACATCTAGTAAACTGAAGCTGGTTTTTATAACCTAAATTTGGCTCCCCAAACTAGTGCTAAATCATGCTAACAGGGTGGTTCTAATGCCTAGTTTTCATCTGCATGCAACAAAATTATACTATTTATGATATACTAAATTATTTTGTAATGTGATATGCAAACTAAGGGCCATCCTTATTCTGGGATTGTGCCTTTCTTACTCTACTGGTATTTAAGTGGCTTTTCGTTTGAAAAACGGTATGAGCTAGTAAAGATTTTCTTCTTCCCCTGTCAAAAGAAAAAGCGGGGGGGCGGAAAAATCTACTGTTTTTGAAATATCTGACCCAGGAATTTCAAAAGTCAGGACCCAATACCACACCAAACAAGGGGGGTAAGTGCGGAAGCGAGGGTTTTAACTCTAAAAAGCCCGCGTTTGAGGTCCACAGACTGGGCGAAGGAGCGAGAACACCGCAGCCCCGACGGCCCTGAGCTGAGGCCCCGCCGGCGGCGGTGCGCGCCCCGCGGAGGGAAGGCCCAGCGGGCGGGGCCGGCGGCTAACACTCAGGGACCGTCAAACCGCTCGCTGGACAGGGGCGCTCCCGGCGCTCTCGGCCTCCGCCCTTCGAAATGCCGCCGGCTCCTGCGCGGGCTCCCACGGGCCCTTAGCCGGGTTTACAGTCCCAAGGGGAGCCAGGGATAAGACCTAAGCGGTACGAGCGCGCGGTGACAGTCCGGTGGCGGCGGTAACCTGGCGGCGGGCGCGGAAGTTAGACCGTCAAAGGGCGCTGCGCAAAGCCCCTTGCAGAACTCAGAACTCTCGCGATAGGCGAGACTGGGCTTCCCGGAAGTGATTCTCCGGAAGCAGCATGGTTGCTTCCCTGCCCTGGCCAGGCTGAGCCCGCTGATCCGCTGACAAGATGCAGTCAGATGATGTGAGTCCTCTTGCGCTGCCACCCGGGTTTTATGAAGTGTGTGTCGCTCACTTTAGGAGACTCAGAAGCCAGCTACTCAGCTGGCCCATTAGCGTCGGGTGGCTCCGGAAGCGAGGCTTTAAGAGCTCTGATTTCCGAGCCTGGGGCTCTCACGTGTCTACCCGGGCCCTTCGGGGTTAAGGGGTCAGGACACCGCCACCTCAACCCCCAGGGTCGGTGTATCCAGTCCTTGGTGCCTAGCAAGGAAGGACTTTGCGTATGGTCCCCTGGGGACTCGGGAGGCGGTGGGGGTGGGTGGCGGCCTGGGGGACGGTACGGTGAAGCTTAGACACCAAATTTAAGCATCATTTTCAACCACGTGCACGGTACTTTTCAGCCTGCTTTTCCTGTGTTAGGTTTTTTTTTTTACGTTTGCGCCACTCTCTGCCCGCGTCAAAATTTTGGAAGCATCCTAGATTTATTCATTTAGTTATTTGTATGAGATATACTCAAGCGCCTACAGTGTGCCAAGAGTAATTACTGGAGATTTGGTTGTTATTAAGCCGGGCAAAAGACCTCTATTTTACTGGAGCTCTGGCGGGGGAGACGGTAAACACGTGAACAAATTAAATACAGTTGAACCGTCTAATACTACTATGAAAGAAACATCGGGGTGATGAAGTAGAGAGTGATGAGGAGAGACCACTTCGGATAGGGCTGATTAGGGAAGGTTTGTCTGAATAGAAGGTATCTGAGGCGAGATCTAAAAGATAAGAAGGAACCGCCACTGGGGGCTGAGGGAAAAGCAATCAATCTGGGCAGTAAGAACAGTAAAGTACAAAGATCTGGAGGTAAGAGAGAAGGAATGTGGTAAAGGACATTCGTGTGACTGTGTTATAGAAATCAAGGGAAGAAAGGTAGGGAGTGAAGTTGGATATCTTTGCAGGACAAGATCATGTAGAGTCTTGGAGGAGGTGTTTTAAGGCTTTTTTTAAATGAGAAGTGACATCTGATTTACGTTTGTGATAAAGGTCTCTAGTTGTGCGAAAGACTTTTGAAGGAGGGAAAGAATGAAAGCAAGGAGACTAGAGCATGATGAAAGTAGCTTCAACTAAGGTGGGAGTGGTCATGAAATGGATGAATTAGAGATCTGTTTTATCATTATAACCGGCAAGACTTGGTTATGGATGAAATGAAGAAGGGAAAAATCAAGGGATTTTTGGATTTGAACAAACCGTTCCGTGGTGGTTTTATTTATGGAGGTGGGGAAGACTAGGGAAGGAACCCAGTATTCTTTTGAGAGGTGTGGAATTGAGAGCTCCATTTGGACCTGTGAATGTGTTTGATGCCTTTTAGACATTCAAGTGGAGATGTCAAGTAAGCAGCTGCATGTATATACAAATCTGGTGCTCAGAAGAGAAGTCTGACCAGGAGATGACAGTTTGGGAGTCATCAACCTGGAGATGATATTTAAAGCCACAAACCAGAATAAGCTCCTACTTCTCCAGTTTCATTTCCTCTTACCTGTTTCCCGCCATCCCCTGCCAAACACACATCCTGTAAAATTCCAAAAATGTTGTTCCATTCTTTAACGCTTCTTTGTGTTTTTCCCTTTAACTACTTTAGAGCCTTTCCCAATTCCTCAAGGCAGCTCACTCAAAGGCTCTCATGCTGTTACACACCTCTACTGTGGCATTTAGATTGCTGCTTTGTGATGCTTTGTTTACATCTCTTTCTGTAGCTAGAAAGAAAAAACTTTTTAAGGATTGTACCTTCCTTCATTCAGCATGTGCCTGAGTGCCTCCTGTGTGTCAGGACTTTGAAATGTCAGCGTCTAACATAAGTATTAAGTGTACAATAAATGCTGAATGAATATAGAGCATATGAGTTAGTGGCGGATAGCAACAGAGGATCTTCCTTGTCAATGAGATAAAATCATGGTATGTGTGGTACGTATATCCAAAAATCTAGTAGTGTGTGACGATGCATAATGAACACATTAAGTAAAAAAAAAAAAAAGTCACTACTATATATATAATCTCATATCGTTTAAAATATACATGTGGGCATGCTAGTTGGTATAATATACAAATTAAAATACTATGAAATTGTATCTCTGGGCAGTAAGGTTATGTTTATCGCTAATTTGTATTTACTTTTCCTACAAGAGTCTGTTATTTGTGTAAAAAAAACAAATAAATCAGACTATTTTACAAAGCATTTCTTTGTCCTCTCATTCTTCAAAGACTCGTTTCCTCAGGAAAGCAGGGTGCTGCCCTAGCGCATTGTTCTCTTGGATTAATATGGCATCTGTTAGGTAAGAGCAATTGAAATGGGTTCCTACTTTGTCTTGCAGGTTATCTGGGATACACTAGGAAACAAGCAATTTTGTTCCTTCAAAATAAGGTGAGTCTAGATTTTCAACTTGGATATAGATTCCATCAGTTGCCCTCTTGGCATCCCATCTTATAATCTTTGCTCTTTTCCTCTCATTCTAGAACCAAGACTCAGAGTTTTTGCAGAAATGAATACAGCCTGACTGGACTGTGTAATCGGTCGTCCTGTCCCCTGGCAAACAGTCAGTATGCCACTATCAAAGAAGAGAAAGGTAACTCCTCGGTTTTAACTTCCAAGAGAAGTACTCAACAGCTTTTAAAAGGATATTCTTTAGTCTCTCCGTAAATAATAATAAAACTATTTATCCTGCAGGACAGTGCTACTTGTATATGAAGGTTATAGAACGAGCAGCTTTCCCTAGGCGTCTCTGGGAACGGGTAAGACTTAGGACATAAAATCATGACGACCATTGATCAAGAGCAAAAAGGCCACATGCTTTTCTCACTTCCTTGACCACATCTACCTTAAATTCTTGGAGCCATCCTTATTAGGCCCCATAAGTGTTGTTAACAGTGAAGACTTAATATTACCCTTGCCCTTCAAGCTTCCTTTCTGTTTAACAGGTCCGGCTTCATAAAAACTATGAGAAAGCACTGGAGCAAATAGATGAAAATCTGATTTACTGGCCCCGTTTCATTCGACACAAATGTAAGCAGAGATTCACCAAGATCACCCAGTACCTAATTCGAATTCGAAAACTTACACTAAAGCGACAGTAAGTACTGATTGTTCATTTATTTGTTTTTAAATTACCTTTCCATGCATCTTATTATGAAGCTGAGATATTGTGAAACCTCTAGTAATGTTCTCTGTTAAGTTCAACTTTGGGTAATTTTTTATGACGTGCTAAGCAGCAGCAGCTTTACCACAGATTAAAGTTGTGCCCTTTAATTTTGCAGGATTTTAAAAACAGTAGAGTACAACTTGATTATCAGCTTCAGAAAATTGTCTTTATAACCCTGAGGGAATCCTAAAATTAGGGAGTTGAAAATGATCTAAAAAATGTGAAATGGAGTGTAAGAACTTTACTCTGGGTTCACTGAAAACTTATTTTTTAAAGTGATATGAGATCCACAGAATTAATTGCATGCCGTCTTTAAGGAGTGATAGGCCCTAATTCATTGTGACCTGCAGAGAAAGCTAGAGATGTCAGTCTTCTGTAGAAAATTATTTTTTCTTAGCTTGCAGAAGCATTAATCTTTAGCATTGTAAACACCCTCAGAAATTTCAGGATGCCTAAAGAAACAAAAACAGCCACGTATATGAACAATGTCAAATATATGTAAAAATGCCTGACTTTTTATAGCATTAACTATCTAGAAAATTTTATGTAACTTGCTATATTTAGCTGAGCCCTACAAAATCAATTCCAATCCTTTTTTTTCTTCTTTTTTTTTAAAGGAACATATATAACATGTACTTGGGGTCTCTGATCATGTGTTTTATTTCCCATAGGAGGAAACTTGTTCCTTTGAGTAAGAAGGTGGAACGGAGGGAAAAAAGAAGAGAGGTAACTTATTCTGATAATCGTAGGTTCTGTATTTTCATTGAGGGTAGGGCTATGTAGTCAGGGCTCATGAGAACGATTCAGTCACTGCTGTCTGTGAACTGTTCAGGCCCTAGATTATGGACAACAGTATTAGTTGCATATGCTATCTGATATTCCATATCTGAAGATTATGACTTTCAGGGCAGGTTAAAATGTGGGTACTTTGGGGGGGTGTGTAACGGAGAACAGAAAAAATACCTTAAATAGAGATCCACAACTCCTTGTCTGAAATTCTTGAGGTCAGATTTAGAATTCTGGTATGTTGCCAATCTTATGTTTTACATATTACCCTCAGCCGGTTTTGAGCATTCTCATTAAACATACTAGTAGTTGTGCAGTGAAATATAACAGTGTTTCACTAGATGAATCCACACTAGATGGAATTTAAAAAATGTTTTTTTAAGGAGCCTCATGTCGGTTCAGGTCATATTAGGCATCTAACTGGGTTTTGGGGGTTCTGAAATTGCTGGTAGGGATTAATTGGGATTATTTGTTTCTTTGAAGTAAACGTGTCAGCTTTGTTACTGAAGTAGTGAACAGTGATGGTAATATTTTGCTGTCCATGGATAATCTAGTCAGGAAATCCCAGCCTTTGTCACAGAGAGCAGTCTGCCACTCCACCTCATGAGACCTCACTCAGGCTGAGTATTCTTATGCTTTTAAGACCCAGGAATTAGCTTTTCCTGACAAGTTCACATTTTCAGTCATTCTAGCTATTTGCTTTGCTTACCATCCTTCCACCAACAGACATTTACCTCATCATTTGTCATATCCTATCAAGGAACAGCTTTAATAATCTTGATGCTTTTGTTTCCATTAATCACAGAGTTCTGTATCTCAAACCTGTTATATCATTGGTCTCCAAACTTATTTTTTTGGTGCCGAAACCCGGGATTGAATCTCCAAACTTTTTTGATCACTCACCCCATCAATAAAATTTTTGAACATATGCTCCCCAATATATTACTTGTAAATGTTATTATACATGTATATGTGCACTAATAGGTGTATTATAAGTAAAAGTTTGTGATGTAGTGAAGTGAAGGTTTGGTTCTCAGCAGTGTAAATTTGCCTTTAAGGGCTGTCATAAGTGATAGAGAGCTCAGAGACAGAGAGAAAGGAGGGCATTTTTGAGTGCCTGCATTTAGTACTTGCTGTTCATTTTTCATTCTCCACCACCAATTATGCAGACATTTTTGTTTAAATCTGGCTAGTGAGTTTTCATCCTCCCTGAGTCAAAACAGGCATTCTTGCAAATCTTTCAGAAGAAATTAAAATTTTCTATTTTTACCAAATAAGTTTGAAGCCCTCTGAAATAGATTTGGAAGATTTTTAAATGGGTTAGAAAATTCCGTTTCCAAATTTTTTAAGTGTGTGATTGCAGTTTTTATAGAAGACACGTTTTCAGCAATGTCACATATAGATGTAATCACTTTTTAAAATGTTCTAGCCACAGAACAAGTTTTTTTTGGAAAAACAATTCTTTCAAACTCACTGTTAAAATATTGCCTTTCCTTTGAAAGAACAGAGTGAGTGTATTTATTTTTTAAAACTTCTGCTACAGGGGCTTCCCTGGTGGCGCAGTGGTTAAGAATCCGCCTGCCAATGCAGGGGACACGGGTTCGAGCCCTGGTCCGGGAAGATCCCACATGCGGCGGAGCAGCTAAGCCCGTGCGCCACAACTACTGAGCCTGTGCTCTAGAGCCTGCGAGCCGCAACTACTAAGCCTGTGCACCACAACTACTGAAGCCCATGTGCCTAGAGCCGGTGCTCTGCAACAAGAGAAGCCACTGCAATGAGAAGCCCGCGCACTGCAATGAAGAGTAGCCCCCGCTCACCACAACTAGAGAAAGCCCGCGTGCAGCAACGAAGACCCAATGCAGCCAAAAATAAATAAATAAATTTTTTAAAAAAAACAGAAAAACTTCTGCTACATTACATACTGCTGACAGCCATCTGTCATCTTAGAAAAGGTTGACAAATCTGGAACATTTTTCTTTTTGTGAAAAATGCATGTTTCTTTAAGTTCTACAACTCTTTTTAAAGTACTAAACCATTAAATAACCAGCATACATCTTTAAAACTACTCCCTATCTTATTGCAAAGTACTCAATATCATCTATAAATCCACTTAACCAAGCAAATAGCTATAGGCTGCAATAATCTGAATAAAGGAGTGAGACCACCACTTTCAAACTCTTTGTGTAGTATTTTTTCCCTTGGCATATCTTGCTCACTGTAATGTGACACACAACTATTTCCTTTATGGACAGAGTCAAGGCAGCTATGTCAGTATGCATAAAAATGTGTAACAGTTAATATCTTAAAGAAAAAAATATACAAAAAAGTTGTGAATATTTGCTTGCTACATCGCAGTGGATCACCCCTGAGGTGTAAGCACCCGCTTTAGAGAAAAACGTAGATCACAGGAACCTTCTAACTGCTCTGTGTGCTCCCAGTCTCCCTGCATTGTAATTGATCCTGTGCATTGTTCATCCTAACATAGCTTCAGTGTGTGACACTAACTTTCTCTATGATTTTTACTCTCAAATTAATGCACAGTCTTTGGCAAGAAAGGTAGATTGAGGTTACATTTTTATGTTTTGTTTGTGTAAAGGTTGATACCATGTATCATTTCCTACAAAAGACCACTGAAGAGATTTTTTGATCTACTTTCTATCTATCACATGGAATCTAACGTGGTTTTAGAAAATGTAAATGGGTGAAGGTCTCTGTTTCCTTTGCAGCTTTTATGGAGTCTGCTTCAGGACTTCTAATTTTCTGAGACACTTAAATGTATGTAGACCTACTTGCTTTGTGTATCTGTCAAAGGCTTTGTAGAATGTAATTTAGAAATCTATTCGTAAGGGACCTCCCTGGTGGCGCAGTGGTTAAGACTCCATGTTCCCAATGCAGGGGGCCCAGGTTCGATCCCTGGTCCAGGAACTAGATCCCACACGCATGCCACAACTATGGAGCCCACGAGCCGCAACTAAGACCCAGTGCAACCAAATAAATAAATTTTAAAAAAATTAAAATAAATGATCAAACTATTTAAAAAAGTCTATTCATAAAACCATAGGAATTCTTAAAAAGATATATATATATCTGGTTGGACAGGCAGAAGTTCCTATTACAGTAAGAGGGAAAAGGGGATTACACGTTTCACATAAAAACTTGATTTCTCCGACTTCTGCAGGCTGAAAAATGAGTCTAATGAAGTAAATGGGTTTGCTCTTTTTCTCTTATAGGAAAAGGCATTAATAGCTGCTCAGCTGGACAACGCCATCGAAAAGGAATTGCTGGAGAGACTGAAACAAGATACGGTGAGAAAGCTAGGAACTCTGGGGTGCAGATTTTATTTTTTAGGTGGTAATATGCTAGGAAATGTAGGAATAGTGGGAAATGTGTTTTACTTTTAAAGATGCTAGAAAGATCTTCACCTTGATTCTATTACTGGAATAAAATAAATATCATATAGGCCCTGGCTTCCTCATTTTAGTTCCTTGATCAAGCACATAAAATACTTTAGTTACCCTTGATACTTCAGTAGAGAGACCTTTCCTTTTTGCCATTATTCCCAACTCCTCCTCCCAAACACAACAATTCCAGATCTCTCTATAAAAGCCACACAGTGTTGGTCCTCCTGCCTAGTCATCCTAGTCTTTTAAGGTTCTTTAAAATGAATTTTTATTGTCTTTTGAAAAATTAATGTCATTTACAGAAACAACATGAATAAAATTTACTTTTTCCTTACTATTTCCCCTTTATCAGCAAAATTACATTTGTTCCAATCCATGGGTTTTATAGACTATTAAGTTTTAAGTGATCTGGTATCCATCCTTCATGGAAGGTGCCTGTTTGGTATTGATCGCTGATTATTTAAATGTCAAATATGGGTTTTTGAAAGACACTGCTGGCTCTAGGCCTGAAAATAATATAGTAAGTAATATTACTAATTATTCTTGTTTAATCACTGAGGAAAATAATACACTTGTTGGACAGTGGACTTCAAGCATAAGATCCAAATGTGGTTAAAGCTGACCCACTTTATGTTCTTTAGTATGGCGACATCTACAACTTCCCCATCCATGCCTTCGACAAGGCCCTGGAACAGCAGGAGGCAGACAGTGACTCTTCAGTTGCTGAGGAAAAAGATGATGAAGAAGATGAAGAAGTAAGCTTTGTGTTTTTGCTGTGTCAAGCAGTAATCTATGGGATGAGATCTATTTTTATGTAATTGAGACAGAATATCATTTTCATTTCCCTAATCCAAAATAGATATTTGATTATTTTTTCCTATCATTTTTGATTAATTTGGTTCAGTAGTGGCTGCTTTGTTCTCCAGCTTCAGCCAACAAACTATTTATGCGTTGACAATTTGATCTTATTTATTAGCATTCTAAAATTTTTCCTGCAAGATGACAAATGAAGGGTCCTTATTAGCTGAGGGAATATAACATTAAGGAACCTACTGAAATTTACAAAGGGCTTAATTTTACTGTTAATATAGGAGAAGTACTTAAATGATAGTATTTTTAGGTACAGGGCAAATTTAACAAGTAGATTTCACAATAGACTCACACAGGTACACAGGTGTAACTTTTCCTAGTAGTAAACTATTTTTTAATATTTGAACTTAATAGTTTTCATTGAATGTGCAAAGAATTGTTTGTTCTTGTACTGTTATTGACTTTAACCATTTAAAATTAGGATGTTTTATCTCTAATGATTTAAATCAGGCATGAGAATTGATATCCCTAAAGTGTTTTAAATTCAGAAGTATTAAACTTGGAAATAAGTTGATTTTGGTTGCCTAGTAAGTAGACTCTCATTCTGTTTATGTTATTGATGCACTTATCAAAGAATAAAACCAGATGTCTAAATTTTCATTATGTATCTTGAACATAACAGTTACATTTTATTTTAGGATGTGGGAAAAAGAGAGTTTGTGGAAGATGATGAAGTTGATGAGAGTGACATAAGTGATTTTGAGGTGAGGTTCATGGGTAAAAATCTGTCCTTTGGCTTCAGACAAAAAAGAGGAAGGGAAGTTCTGGTCACACAGAGCAGATAAATTCTCTAATTTTAGTTCTAAATAGGCAGTTTGGGGAATGAATCTAGTGTCTTTCCCATTTTTTTCCCTCCCCATATTAGGACATGGATAAACTGGACGCCAGCGGTGATGAAGATCAGGATGATAAATCCTCCAGTGAGGAAGAAGAAAAGGCCGTTGACACTAAACACAATGGCAAAGCACCCTTGAAAGGACCTTGGAGGAGGAAAAAAGCATATGTAGAGATAGAGTACGAGCTGGAGACAGAGCCCGAGGCCAAGGCCAAAACCACGTGATTTCCCTTCAGACGTTTATAAACAGGACTGGACATCTTGAACTTCTTCCCTTTTTTTTATCTTAAACACATACACACTTCTGGGTTTTGCTCTTTATCTTGTTTTTAACACAATATTTGTGTTTTTAATATTTATGCTACTTCTGTGGGGCAAAAAATCTGGGAGGGAGTGGAGAAAAGCCTAAATTGTGAACAGAGTATTTTTATAGCATTGTTACATGTGCTGAAGTAACAGCTTGAGCCCAAGAAACGTAACAGATGAGTTTGTGGGTGTAAATATTTCTAAATTTTAAATGCTACCCACCCGTTTCCTTGGTATCCTCCCCCTGCATTCCTCCCCCTCCCCCCTTTATTTAGAAATGTCCAGACTTCAATTTTTTCATGTTCTCTTTTCCCTACTTCTATGGGAGTAAAAAGGAAAGAAGGAAAAAGAAGATCTAAGTTATAATGTTTAATATAAATATACATTTTTCCTGAAATAATTCCATTTAAAACAACTGGAACAGAAAGAAAATCTTTTCCTCTTCAGGAAAGTAATACAAGTCTTAAGTTGCATTGTAGGGAGCGCCTTCAGAAACCTGCTGCACTCTTCGGATACAGTTCCCCACCTTATTGTCTTCACAGCTTTGGGGGATTTTAGCCAGGAGACCCTGAAACATCAAACCAAACAGTCTTTGTTTTTTTTTGTTTGTTTGTTTGATATGTGTTTTCCTTCTACCTTGGTTGTTCTTTCTTGGTACCATACTCAAAGAAGGGAAGGACGGATGACACTAGGGCACAGTTCACGGAACAGGTGTAACTTTAGAAACGGAAATGTCCTACTGGAGCACAAAGAAGCAGCTTACTACCAGTCAGGGTGAATCAGATTAAATCTAGGGCTTGAAAAGTGGCCAAGATTAAAAAGCCAAGATGAAATAATTTGAATAAACCATGCTACCCCTAAATATTTTTAGGATATGAATTTCTTTTCATGCTGCCTTATAACTTTCAAGTGAAGATTTCTAAATGGGGTAAGAAATGAGACAATAATTTATAAATTATGTATACGTGGATACACAGCTATTATATGCTATGGCTTTGAGAAGTTAACTGCTGCGGAATATGAGACCAAACGAAGAATTCCCACGTGGATAAATAAGCATGTGGAAAACACAGTTGCCTCTGAAAAAGTGGAAACATTTCTGGTAACTGAATTACTTATTCTACCTAAATTATTACTCCTTGGTGGTTTATAGCCCATTATTTCAACCTTTTTATTTTTTCACTCAGACCATTAGAACAGAACTTAAATTTTACAAATTCTTGATCATGATCCTTTTGCCCATTCTCTGTCCTGGCTCCAGAAATATCCACTGATCCTCTTGCCTTTTGGTCTAAACAGTTCTGAATAGCTTTAAAGGAAGAATAAGGTATTAATCAAACTCCATTGAAGGCTAGAAGGCTCAGAGGTAGAGACGCGAACCCCCCATGTTCATTTACAGACGTGGTCAGGCACATAAATGTAAATTAGAATCACAGGAATTACCTGAGGATGAAGAAGCCTATCTGAAACCAAGTCGCAGACTGTCCCTTACCTTCACCTGTCCTTGAGAGCAGCGGTCCAGGAGAATCAGGCAGTCTGTGGCCTCTTCTAACAAGGTGCTCTTAACAGATTCGGGTGTGAGGCTTGAATCCGTTGCTACGTCACATATCAGTTTCAAGAGAGCCTTCAGTAAGACCACAAGTCTACAGGGAACTCTGGAATCAAGAAGAAAAATGATATTCAGGCTCCGAATCAGGTTATTAAAACTGAAAGAGACTTCAAAGGCCATCCAGTAGAAAACCCTCATTTCATAAATGAAGGAACTGAAGTCAAAATTTAAGACCACAAGCTGGAAGCAGAACTAGAGACCAGACTCCAGATTTCTGAACTTTAAGGCCCTTGTTTTTTTCTACAGCACGCTGCCCATACACACTGACATTCTGGCCTGCCCAGGGATACCTAGTTTCTTTCCAGGAGCATGGTCCTACCGTAAGGAAACAGCCCCTCCTGGAAAGGGAGAACTGGGACCTTCCTTACCAGGGGCCTATACTTTTGACCAGAGAACAGGAAATGGCCCATAGTTCTTTAGCTTTAATGCGGTCTTAGGCCTGGAGATTAAAAATACAGTGAGGGAAATAAGCTTGGCTTTTGAGACTTGTCAGTTTGAGTTTTCTGTCACTATATTTCTAGATCCTAGATTACCACCAGTTAGGCCCAGTCTATTTACTTCTACTTAGTGTTTCTAAAAGTTTTTATGATAATGATTACACAAAATTGTAAATGCACTTAATGCCACTGAATTGTACACTTTAAAATGGTAAATTTTATGTATTTTTTAACCACAATAAAAAAATAAAAAGCCTTAAGGAAGCTGAAAAATAATTTAACTTGTAGTGTGAAAATATAAATAAACTATATTTGTGGGCAGAAATGTGACTGGGAGAAGAAAAGTTTGCATCCCTCATCTTGATCTAAAAAACATCAAGTGGTTTCCTGTAACTTGTGTGCTGCTCAGCCCTCCACCTGTCATCACTCAACACACAACTTGCTGTTTCCCACTCCCCAGGCCCCGCCCCCTCCATAATTGACATTCATTTTCTGACCTCTACATTTGCTTGCTGACCTCTTCTACTTGGACAGTATTAGTCTGATTCAATTTCATTCATGCATCTATTCCAGTCACTTTAAAAATCTGTGTACTTAATACCAGGTTGTGAGTAAGTTCTGGAGTTCTCAGTGTGCTAAAGGGGTCAGTCCTCCATCCTCCTGGAGCTTCTCGTTCAGCAGAGGAGAAAGACAGTCAGCAAATAAATGCAACCTCGTTACAAATGTGACTGGGGGGTACATTATGAGGAGATGAGAGAATACGGCTCAGAACAGAGACACCCACGTGTTGCTGAGGCACTGGACTCTCGCTGAATTAAACACTGTTATTTCATGCAAGAGGGCCTTCTGCAGACCCAACATGTTTGGGTTCCAGCTTGCTGTTCGGGACACCCACCTCGAGCCAGAGTTGGAACGCTAAGCAAATATATCCCAGGTCAGTATTCTGATCACCGCAGATGTTCAGTGATGTGCTGTGAGTGCTCCATTCTCAATCAGGTTTAAGAAGCATCAGGGTGAACAAAGTTAAGCACGTCTACTGTAGCACTGCTAAACGGCCTTTAAAATTCTAATATGCATTATAAATCCAGAGGAATGGGCACCTGAAGGAACTGACCGTAGCTTTTCAGCGCCACTGCCCCAGTTCAAACCCCAGCTGGCGCGGAACAACAGGAGGCGTTCCAGTACATGGCACGTCCTTGCTGCTCAGTACTGAACGCGCCCCTGGGCAAGTTCTGAAGGGGGTATGGGCTGAGGTCTGCGCCTCTTAGCACACCTGTCTGCTGCCTGTCATACCTGGGCCACGTGTACCGCATGAGAAGTTTTAGGGCTTCCAATATCTTCAATCTAGCCTCCTCCTCGGGTCCATCATAAACCTCCAGATAACCAATGATGACTCGCTCCAGCCTCTTCAAGTGCCGGACAGTTAAGATCCCCAACCTAAAAATGACAGAGAAAATGTGACTCCAAAGAGTGAAGTTGAGGACTATGGCCACGCCCAGCTGCCCTGGGGCTCACCTCTTCACAAAAGCCGGTAGGCTTCTTGCGTAAGTCCTGCGTAGGAGAAGGCGGTGCTCGGGCTCCATGTGCATCAGGATGAGCTGCAGGACCTCGTCACAGTGTGTGCTGGGTCGGGCTGCATCTCCCTTCCAGTGCAGGGCTTTCTCCAGGATGGGGAATAAATCCAGCAGACACAGGAGCACAGCCTAGGAGGAAGTAATACAAAGGACCTGTAGTAAACTAATTTGTGTTCACAACACTCAGATTTTTCTAGCAACTTCCACTAATCTACCATCCTTGGGGTCCATGTCATAGAATTCTAAAACAGTCTAGTAATAAGTTTAATGTATATTACTTTACATTTTCAAACTTTTTTTACATTCTTTTATCTCCATCGGACCGTCTCAAGTTAATACCTTCTCCTCAGGATGATTCTTTGCTAATCTATAAAATTGGAAGAATAGCAGAGCTAAGACTTTAATCCAAAACTTAGGAGTCTAAGTCTACTGTCAGTCAATTCCTGAGTCTAACTGATATTCACAAGTATTTACAATAAAACCACTCCCAAACAGAATCTCAGATGATCCTATTTGTATCCACTTTGACAGCCCTATCTGAAATTTCAGTGTCTAGGCACTCCCTTTTAGCTCTCCTGGGATCTTTGTTTATTTCTTTTACGTCTTTTTTCCTTTTTCCTTTTTTTTTAAAAATCACCATCTCGGGCTTGCCTGGTGGCGCAGTGGTTGAGAGTCTGCCTGCCAATGCAGGGGACACAGGTTCGAGCCCTGGTCTGGGAAGATCCCACATGCCGCGGAGCAACTGGGCCCGTCAGCCACAACTACTGAGCCTGCGCGTCTGGAGCCTGTGCTCCGCAACAAGAGAGGCCGCGATAGTGAGAGGCTTGCGCACCGCGATGAAGAGTGGCCCCCGCTTGCCACAACTAGAGAAAGCCCTCGCACAGAAACGAAGACCCACCCAACACAGCCATAAATAAATAAATTAAAAAAAAAAAAAAAGAATATGCATTTAAAAAAAAAATCACCATCTCAAGAGCCCTAACACCTTTCTGGCTGTTAGCACAGCCTGGGTTCTCAAAACCAAAAATAGTATTTAAAAAAGAAAGGTGACAGACTGAGGTGGGAGGAGGGAGACTAGGCATAAAATAAGAAACAAGGTAATTTCGACCTCTGATTTTATATAACTTGTTTCTTCTGTCTTCAGAATGTTCTCTGCACACCCCCCATAGCGGAAACTTTTTTTTTTAACATCTTTACTGCAGTATAATTGCTTTATATTGTTGTGTTAGTTGCTGCTGTATAATAAAGTGAATCAGCTATACATATACATATATCCCCATATCTCCTCCCTCTTGCATCTCCCTCCCACCCTCCCTATCCCACCCCTCTAGGTGGTCACAAAGAACCAAGCTGATCTCCCTGTGCTATGCGGCTGCTTCCCACTAGCTTTCTATTTTACATTTGGTAGTGTATATATGTCCATGCCACTCTCTCACTTCATCCCAGCTTACCCTTCCCCCTCCCTGTGTCCTCAAGTCCATTCTCTACGTCTGCAACTTTATTCCTGTCCTGTCCCTAGGTTCTTCAGAACCTTTTTTTTTTTTTTAAGATTCCATATATATGTGTTAGCATATGGTATTTGTTTCACTCTTTCTGACTTACTTCACTCTGTGTGACAGACTCTAGGTCCATCCACCTCACTACAAATAACTCAATTTCGTTTCTTTTTATGGCTGAGTAATATTCCATTGTATATATGTGCCACATCTTCTTTATCCATTCATCTGTCAATGGACACTTAGGTTGCTTCCATGCCCTGGCTATTGTAAATAGAGCTGCAATGAACATTGTGGTACATGACTCTTTTTGAATGATGGTTTTCTCAGGGTATATGCCCTGTAGTGGGATTGCTGGGTCGTATAGTAGTTCTATTTTTAGTTTTTTAAGGAACCTCCACACTGTTCTCCACAGTGGCTGTATCAATTTACATTCCCACCAACAGTGCAAGAGGGTTCCCTTTTCTCCACACCCTCTCCAGCATTTATTGTTTGTAGATTTTTTGATAATTGCCATTCTGACTGGTGTGAGGTGATATCTCATTGTAGTTTTGATTTGCATTTCTCTAATGATTAGCGATGTTGAGTATCCTTTCATGTGTTTGTTGGCAATCTGTATATCTTCTTTGGAGAAATGTCTGTTTAGGTCTTCTGCCCATTTTGGATTGGGTTGTTTGTTTTTTGCATATTGAGCTGCATGAGCTGCCTGTATATTTTGGAGATAAATCCTTTGTCAGTTGCTTCATTTGCAAATATTTTTCCCCATCCTGAGGGTTGTCTTTTCGTCTTCTTTATGGTTTCCTTTGCTCTGCAAAAGCTTTTAAGTTTCATTAGGTCCCATTTGTTTATTTTTGTTTTTATTTCCATTTCTCTAGGAGTTGGGTCAAAAAGGATCTTGCTGTGATTTATGTCATATAGAGTGTTCTACCTATGTTTTCCTCTAAGAGTTTTATAGTGTCTGGCCTTACCTTTAGGTCTTTCATCCATTTTGAGTTTATTTTTGTGTATGGTGTTAGGGAGCGTCCTAATTTCATTCTTTTACATGTAGCTATCCAGTTTTCCCAGCACCACTTATTGAAGAGGCTGTCTTTTCTCCATTGTATATTCTTGCCTCCTTTATCAAACATAAGGTGACCATATGTGTGTGGGTTTATCTCTGGGCTTTCTATCCTGTTCCATTGATCTATATTTCTGTTTTTGTGCCAGTACCGTACTGTCTTGATTACTGCAGCTTTGTAGTATAGTCTGAAGTCCAGGAGCCTGATTCCTCCAGCTCCATTTTTCTTTCTCAAGATTGCTTTGGCTATTCGGGGGCTTTTGTGTTTCCATACAAATTGTGAAATTTTTTGTTCTAGTTCTGTGAAAAATGCCATTAATAGTTTAATAGGGATTGCATTGAATCTGTAGATTGCTTTGGGTAGTATAGTCATTTTCACAATGCTGATTCTTCCAATTCAAGAACATGGTATATCTCTCCATCTGTTTGTATCATCTTTAATTTCTTTCATCAGTGTCTTATAGTTTTCTGCATACAGGTCTTTTGTCTCCTTAGGTAGGTTTATTCCTAGGTATTTTATTCTTTTTGTTGCAGTGGTAAATGGGAGTGTTTCCTTAATTTCTCTTTCAAATTTTTCATCATTAGTGTATAGGAATGCAAGAGATTTCTGTGCATTGATTTTGTATCCTGCTACTTTACCAAATTCATTATTAGCTCTAGTAGTTTTCTGGTAGCATCTTTAGGATCCTCTGTGTATAGTATCATGTCATTGGCAAACAGTGACAGTTTTACTTCTTTTCCGATTTGGATTCCTTTTATTTCTTTTTCTTCTCTGATTGCTGTGGTTAAAACTTCCAAAACTATGTTGAATAATAGTGGTGAGAGTGGGGAACCTTGTCTTGTTCCTGATCTTAGAGGAAATGGTTTCAGTTTTTCACCATTGAGAACGATGTTGGCTGTGAGTTTGTCATATATGGCCTTTATTATGTTGAGGTAAGTTCCCTCTATGCCTACTTTCTGGAGGGTTATCATAAATGGGAGATGAATTTTGTCGAAAGCTTTTTCTGCATCTATTGAGATGATATGGTTTTTCTCCTTCAATTTGTCAATATGATTTATCACATTGATTGATTTGCATGTATTGACAAATCCTTGCATTCCTGGGATAAACCCCACTTGATCACGGTGTATGATCCTTTTAATGTGCTGTTGGATTCTGTTTGCTCGTGTTTTGTTGAGGTTTTCTGCATCTATGTTCATCAGTGATACTGGCCTGTAGTTTTCTTTTTTTGTGACATCTTTGTCTGGTTTTGGTATCAGGATGATGGTGGCCTCATAGAATGAGTTTGGGAGTGTTCCTCCCTCTGCTAAATTTTGGAAGAGTTTGAGAAGGGTAAGTGTTAGCTCTTCTCTAAATGTTTGATAGAATTCGCCTGTGAAGCCATCTGGCCCTGGGCTTTTGTTTGTTGGAAGATTTTTAATCACAGTCTCAATTCCAGTGCTTGTGATTGGTCTGTTTATATTTTTTGTTTCTTCCTGGTTCAGTCTCAGAAGGTTGCGCTTTTCTAAGAATGTGTCCATTTCTTCCAGGTTGTCCATTTTATTGGCATATAGTTGCTTGTAGTAAATCTCATGATCCTTTGTATTTCTGCAGTGTCAGTTGTCACTTCTCCTTTTTGATTTCTAATTCTATTGATTTGAGTCTTCTCCCTTTTTTTCTTGATGAGTCTGGCTAATGGTTTATCAATTTTGTTTATCTTCTCAAAGAACCAGCTTTTAGTTTTATTGATCTTTGCTATCATTTCCTGCATTTCTTTTTCATTTATTTCTGATCTGATCTTTATGATTTCTTTCCTTCTGCTAACTTTGGGTTTTTTTGTTCTTCTTTCTCTAATTGCTTTAGGTGTAAGGTTAGGTTGTTTGAGATTTTTCTTGTTTCTTGAGGTAGGACTGTATTGCTATAAACTTCCCTCCTCGAACTGCTTTTGCTGCATCCCATGGGTTCTGAGTCATTGTGTTTTCATTGTCATTTGTTCCTAAGTATTTTTTGGTTTCTCTTTGATTTCTTCAGTAATCTCTTGGTTATTTAGTAATGTATTGTTTAGCTTCCATGTGTTTGTATTTTTTACAGATTTTTTCCTGTAATTGATATCTAGTCTCATAGCGTTGTGGTCGGAAAAGATACTTGATACGATTTCAATTTTCTTAAATTTACCAAGGTTTGATTTCCGACCCAAGATATGATCTATCCTGGAGAATGTTCCATGAGCACCTGAGAAGAAAATGTATTCTGTTGTTTTTGGATGGAATGTCCTATAAATATCAATTAAGTCCATCTTGCTTAATGTATCATTTAAAGCTTGTGTTTCCTTATTTATTTTCACTTTGGATGATCTGTCCATTGGTGAAAGTGGGCGGGATGGGGTTAAAGGAGCATCTTATTCGGGGGCTCTGGGTCACTCAGGCCGGGGGGAGGGAGGGGTACGGATGCTGGGCGAACCTGCGGCAGCAGAGGCCAGCATGACATTGCAACAGCCTGGGGCTCGCTGTGTGTTCTCCCAGGGAAGTTGTCCCTGGATCACGGGACCCTGGCAGTGGTGGGCTGCACAGGCTCCTGGGAGGGGAGGTGTGGAAAGTGACCTGTGCTTGCACACAGGCTTCTTGGTGGCGGCAGCAGCAGCCTTAGCGTCTCATGCCCGTCTCTGGTGTCCGAGCTGATAGCCGCGGCTCGCACCTGTCTCTGGAGCTCGTTTAGGCGGTGCTCTGAATCCCTTCTCCTCGCGCACCCTGAAACAATGGTCTCTTGCCTCTTAGGCAGGTCCAGACTTTTTCCCGGACTCCCTCCCGGCTAGCCGTGGCGCACTAGCCCCCTTCAGGCTGTGTTCACGCAGCCAACCCCAGTCCTCTCCCTGGGATCCGACCGAAGGCCGAGCCTCAGCTCCCAGCCCCCGCCCGCCCCAGCTGGTGAGCAGACAAGCCTCTCGGGCTGGTGAGTGCTGCTCGGCGCCAATCCTCTGTGCGGGAATCTCTCCGCTTTGCCCTCCGCATCCCTATGGCTGCGCTCTCCTCCGCGGCTCCGAAGCTTCCCGCCTCCGCCACCTGCAGTCTCCACCCGCGAAGGGGCTTCTTAGTGTGTGGAAACCTTTCCTCCTTCACAGCTCCCTCCCACTAGTGCAGGTCCTGTCCCTATTCTTTTGTCTCTTGTTTTTCTTTTCTCTTTTGCCCTACCCAGGTACGTGGGGCGTTTCTTGCCTTTTGGGAGGTCTGAGGTCTTCTGCCAGCGTTCAGTAGGTGTTCTGTAGGAGTTGTTCCACATGTAGATGTATTTCTGATGTATTTGTGGGGAGGAAGGTGATCTCCACGTCTTACTCTTCCGCCAGCTTGAAGGTCTCTTCACAGCAGATGCTGTGCACCGCAGCCTGCCCAGGACCCTATCGTTTACATCTGTCCTGGTGTGATTCCAAACACCATGCCTGAAACTCTTATTCATCCTTTATAAGCAAATATCACCTCCTTACCCGATCCTCTTAAAACCACCCCAATACCATCAAACCTCGTTAGCTGCCTACTGTTCAACACCCACTGCACTTTACAGAAACCTTTTAATAGATTTATTACTCTGTATTGTATTTACATATACAGTACATATATTTGCATAAATGTCTCTCCAAAGGATTTCTTAAAGTCAGAAACCCTGTCCGACTCATTCATTCTTGGAACCTACAATGATTACTGGCACACAGTAGGTACTCAATTTCTACTGGATGAAAGAATAAATGACACAAAAAACCCAACATACAAGGCGCTCCCAGAGTGTGTGTTGATATAAAAGCAGCCCAGAAGGAAGGACACTTAAATTAATAAAAATGGAACTTTTCTGGGAGTTCCTGGTCAGCCCAGTGGTTAGGACTAGGTCCTTCCACTGCAGGGGGCTCGGGTTCAATCCCTGGTTGGGGAACTAATATCCTGAAAGCTGTGTGGCCAAAAAGAGAAAAAAAAGAAAAAGGAAAGAAAAAAAAAGAACCCATCTCTCTTTTGCTCATAAATAGGTGAGACTAAAAAAAAGTTAAAAATAAAAAATAGAACTTTTTCAGACATAAAGCTGCCCCCAAGTGATATATAATTGACCCAGATGAAGACAAAACACTGGCTTTTCTGTGGAGACTCAGGAATGTGGATGCCTCTTGGGACTGAGACATTTTCACTAGTCACTTGCTACCCCCATATTTTCAACTTGTCAATGGCTCTCGGTTATCATCTTCACCTTCCAAGAAGACAAAAATGTGTACCAACTATTCTTATTCACATAGTGCCACCTTCTACTCAAATTTGAGAGCTCAGACTCAAGAGTTATGAACAAATCTTATCATTACCTGAATGAGGTGGTGCTCCCGTGTGTACAGGTGGTTGAAAAGGGCATGGTATAGGACTTGGGCCCTGTTGTACTGCAGCAAATCAGCAGCTGGCTGCAATCAAACAAATTACCCAATTAAAAGCTTCCCAAGGTTGGCAAAATGTTGATAATTTTTGAGATTGAACATGGTACATGGGATTCATTATACCACTCTCTCTACTTCTGCGTATATTTTAAAAGATCCATAATACACAGCTTAAAAAAAAAAAGCAGTTTCCTTGAGTAATATCTTGCACATTTGGGTATAATCCCTTTCAGCTTCTGAATTTTTTGTTCCTTGAAAGTCAGTTGTTAATGACTCAAAGTCTGGTTCTTCAGTTTGACGATGGTCTATGTTTCTTATATATATCACCTATGAGATACAACCTACTAGGTTGGCAGAGGAAAATACAGAGAGAAAAATATAAATTAGTGAATTGAGAGTCACATGACAGCATTAAATGAAAGCCAGTTAATAAAAGATATAGACATAGGCAACAGTAGAGCAGTGACGACATGAACGAGGAATGGCCATGATGACTCAGCCTGCACCATCGGTACAGAAGACAGAGAATGGAGGCCACTTACCACATTTAGCACAATGTGATGGAGGCAGTGGACACCCAGGATTCTGTTCTCGGTTTGATAGTCATCTGAGATGAGCAATGATGGGGGAAGTACCCTTTCCAGATGTTGGCTCAGCCAGGGTCGAGTGACCTTTTGCAGAGTCCATGAGAAAACATGTTTGGTGGCTGGGTTATTCTTCCAGGAGTCCCTAAACGGAAATGTGAAACCACATTAAGTGACATGGTGTCCAGTTCAAGCTAAATGTATTTTCTTGTACTTGAAGAAAAAATACATCCCCCATAAGATAACTCTTGATGTTAACAACATACATTTTTAAGATTTAGATCAAAATAACTTACAAAACTTACACTAAATACATTTATCACCCAGGGCTCTGGGTCTAAAGAATATCCGATGAAAAGTAGCCAGTTATAACCACAGCTATGTAAAGAAGCTGTGGTGATGGTGGTGTTTACAGTGAGAAAGTGTTGAGAAGGGAGAGAGGAGGAAAGGAAATGTCTTCAGTATCACTATTATTATTATTATTACCACATGGGAGCAAATGAATCAATATTCAAACAGCAATTTATAGCTTATGAAGTGAGTTTACACACATTACTCAACCAATCTTCAAATACGGTGTAACAGGTAGTGTTATCTTTATATTGTAAATAATGAAACTGGTCCTATTCAGAAGCAATAAAAAGAAGCACCAGACGTCCTCAAAACTAAGGCTTTTACCTCCACGTTCCTGGTAAAAAAACAGTTATGTACTCACTTTTTTCTCATCGCTCCAGGGTCACAAACACAAATGTACAAAGTAGCAAGTGGAAACTCACAGAAAATACTTTAGCTAACAGCAATCTAAA
Source organism: Balaenoptera acutorostrata (assembly GCF_949987535.1). Lineage (NCBI taxonomy): Eukaryota > Metazoa > Chordata > Mammalia > Artiodactyla > Balaenopteridae > Balaenoptera > Balaenoptera acutorostrata. Next base: position 13,135,770 of record NC_080084.1, on the reverse strand, counting down.
GGACTTTTATTTTTTCATCCCAAACATGCTTCCATATCTAATAACTAGCGATGAGTTCCAAGATCCCTAAGTTTAAATTCAAACCGTAAGTTTAAATCTTCTCAAAGTTTAAATCTCCGAATCCCCAACCCCACCTAACTTCAGAAAGTTAAGTCTAAATAAATGGGACAGAACTTCCAATTTCACGGCAGTTGTCAGGACTGGAAAAAGCACTAGAAAATCAAGTCTGAAGACCCGGGTTCTAATGTCGAACTTGCCACTACCGAGTTAATGTCATCACAATCACAACCGTTCTGGGCTTACAACACCTTTATGTCGCTGATGCAGAAACAAGACTCCTTTGAGCTCTAACCGTCTAAAACATTGGGCTGAAGCTTAAGTCGGTGGCCCTTACGGCCGGAGTACTCACTTATTCAAATCGGGTTTGAGAAGCCCCATGACCGCAGTAAATCTCCCTTTCTCATCTTCATTTTCTCCGTGGAGGAATCCAGCCACAGAACCACACTCAGTAACCTGAAGCAGTAAGGCGAGCACCTGTCCAGCGACGCCCTGAGATTTTGGGCTGATCCATGGTTGCTCCAAGTTGTGTGTGACGGCAAAAATATAGACGGGTCCTGCCAAGTGACGGAGGCCTGCCTTCCATGCAGGGCAAACCAAGGAATTCTTAGCGGTCTCAACTTTCCTCAACAGCTTAAGGAAGAGTAACCCAACTGCTGCCGCTTTCTCGGCCACTTCGGAGTGACGATCACTTCCCCCTTCCGGCCCCTCGGGAGGAGCTGCATACTTCTCCAGGGCTTTTGCCACCTGCCCCAGCATCTCGGGCATTCCACGGAGCGAGGTGTCACTCCCCTCAAACAACTGATCACATTCTTTGGCTTCTAGTAGAGCACTGAGGTCCCGAAGAGCTGCATTTCTGGCCTTGCCCCGTCGGGATTCCTGGCCGGCAAACTGGTGCAAGATGTGAGAGAAGGCCTGTCCGAGGGCGGAGGAAGGCCACCGTCCAGGAAAGGAAGAGCCCTCCCGGGGTGGGGATTCCCGAGAGCCGTGCGGTTCCATGCCTCAGACCGAGGACGAGGATGGAGGCGGGCGGGGATCCGCTAAAGAGGGAAGGAAAGATAACTCCGGGGCTGGGATTCTCTCAAAGAACAGAACTAAAGTCAAATAAAACGGCGAGACGTCTTGGAGGACCGAGGGAGAGTCTAGCCCGCAGAAGAGTAAAGGTATAAAGGAAAAGATGCGGGAAAGGGGGTTCTCTGGGAGTAACAGAATCTCAGATTCCCAACAGTGGAGGGGAGAAATTACTCTTGCCTCTCTGAAGACTCAAACAAACAAACAAACAAAAAATCCCAAAGAGCCTAAGAAATAAATCTCTAAGGCGTGACACTAACACGACCGCCGTTACCTGCAGCCTTTCCCACACGCCTGCACCTAACAGTATCCGACTTAGCAAACGGTGTTACCGCAAAGCACAAGGCTAGCTTCCGCCCTTACCGCGGCTACGCTCCGTCATTTCACGACATACTACCGTAAAGCAATAGCGACCCGGGTTCAAGAGAGGGTGGAGCTATGGAGAGTATATTTGCATGGATAATAGCCGCATCGCTATTTTGCTTCTGTTTTCACTTACTGAGGTAGAAACAAAAGAAATATCAGGCAATATCGGTGATCGTGATAAAATATACAGGATTTTTAATATCAAGTCTAAGTAAATATGCACTACATCTGTCACCTTTACTGTAAAGTTAGTGGGTCGTACCCGGGGCTCCTTAGCCGAGCAGTCACGTTGATCCTTTTGTAGTTCATAAGCGTGATGATTGGGTGTTCACGCGCTTGTGTGACGTGTGCCTCCTTCCAACCTTGTTACGACTCTGGCACATTACCCGTCTGACGTGAACTATGAAGGATCTTTTAAATTTTGCGATGATATAGATATCGCTTGGTTGCTGATGTTAGTTATTTTTTTGTGTCTAGTACGTGGTTGCAAAGCGTGCTTGTCGAGTTCTACGTTGGCTTTGGTTTTAATTCTACAGCTAGCTGTTTAATGTTGATTACCGTGGGCTTTCAAAAAGGAAAAAGCTTAAGTCGCTGGGAAGCGAGAAGTTTAAAAATCGTCTGCGACGACGGGAGTTTAGCTAGAAACGCTGCTAATCGGGGTGCGGCTTAGGTTCGCCCGCGGGTGTCCCGGCGGCTCTCGGGGCGGGGTTGGCACTTCGAAGTGATAGGGGAGGGGGGAGCGGGAGGAGCTAAGGGCCCTGTGCGAGTCCTTGTCTCGGCTGGTCTCTTGCTGCGGGTTCTCTGACGATGAAGCTGAGAACTTTACACCTTGGGTTCCCCATGGGCCGGTCACCGTCCCCGGCCTTCCCTGGGCGTTTGCCGGTGACTTCTCAGAACTTCCGTTGTGTGGTAGGTGCCCGGGGAAGCACACTGTATTTGCGCCAAGGCGTGGGTGGGAGCGCTGAGAAACGGGCGGCGGACACGGGGAGGAGTCGGAGAGCAGGTCTCGTCGCTTCTCGGGGAGGCATTCGCGGCATGCGGCCCCCCGCCGAGGCTCAAACCCACGCTGCCCGGGCGGCCGGCTTAGTTTCCGCCCCCCGTCCCGCAGGTTGCTTCGGGGCTTTAGAATTCTTCTGGTCTCCGACCCCCAAGGCGTCTAGAGCATGACCTGCGGGGTTTTCGGATCTTGGGGCGGAGGGGCCGCGCCGGGGGTGTGTCAAGAGTAGGCTCTGGTCCCCAGGGGGCTATTGGAGTGAAGGGAGACTTAAGGGCTTTCGTCCCGCCTTCGAGACGGCACCGCTCACAGATATTCTATCTGCGGATCTTGACTGCAAGTGCTTCCTTGCTACCCACCCCGCGCCCGTTCTGTGACCTTGATGGAAATTTCGGCACCCTCTCCGTGCCTGAATTTTTTTAAAAGGTAAAATGTGGGTAGTAATAGTCCCTACTTCTTAGAATTGTTAAAGTTGAATATACTTAAACGGCTTAGAGCAATTTTTGGTCCGTGGTAAATTTTATACAGGTGTTAGTTCTTATTGTTAAACCACAGCTTCTGTATTAACTTACATTTTATCTTTTCAGGGGAATTTTATGGTTAGGACCCTTCCTCTCTACGTCTTTCCCTTGGTCTTCCGTTCTCCGACCAACTGGTGGCACTCATGAGTTTCTAAGCAATATCAAACATTGATTAAAAACTCCTCCCAAGGGGATTCTCCCATATCAAGATTTCCCAGATATTGACCCCTATGGGAGCAAGATGGCAATCCACAGACAGTTACTGTATCCCTCCTGTGTGGGACACTGTCTTCCCTGTTCCACGTGCCCTTTGTGCTAAGTGGATCCAAGATCTCACTCCCTTAGGAAAGTACTTGTATTGCAAGCGTTCACCCCCTCTACACTCTGAGTTTCCTGAGGCCAGACACCATGCCTTGCTCTGCAGTGCCTGGCACAATTTAGTTATGCAGTAGATGTTTGTTGAACCCATATGTCCATCCACAGAGGACTGGCTGAATAAAGCACGGTACAGCCACACAATGCAGTTCTGTGCCGCCGACAAAGGAATGAAGACCATCTCTGTGGAGGCCATGGAACGCTAGGATATATTGTTTAAGTGAAAAAAGCAAGGCTGAGACCATGTATATGTCGCTTCTCTCCTAAGAAAGGTGTGGTGCATTTGCTCACATTTTAAAGAAGCAGCAATGGCAGACTAAATTACAAACTAATAAAAAAGGGTTATATGTAAGAAAAGAACAAGGTGAAAAAAATGGGTGTGGAAGCTAGCCTTCTTTCCATATACTCTGTCTTATAGTTTTGACTTTGGCATCATGTAAGTACTTTACATAATTATTTTTTAAAAGAAAATGCAAAGTATTTCCTAAAAGAAAAAGTCATGAATCAAAGTATATTTCAAGTTACTGGCATAGCTGCATGGAAAAATAAGAAACTGACTTTAAAACTCATGATTTTGACTGTATATCCTTAGTGGGACTTATCCTCAGAACAGAAAGGAATGGCAAAGAAATCAAACTGCATTTAGTAATAGTAACTGTTAGTAATAATACCGGTATTGTTAATTATATGCTGTCGCATGTATATTTTACAAATATCTGTGTATATAAAATAGGAGGTAAGTATCTTAGTGTTGTTAGAAACCAAGGTCTGCGGTGAAAGATAAAGAGATAACAGGTATCAAATCAATGAAATTAGATGTAAATTCTATAAGCAAAAATTTGAATTGACAATGGTAGTATGAATTCCTGATTAATTTTTCTCTATCTACAAAATACATATATCCTAGCTGTGTCCACTGAAAAGGCCAAGAAGCAGAGACAATCCAATGGCTATGAGCAGCCCTAGTGTCCAAATTCATAATCTAAATGCCATTGCCCGCTAAGAAGAACCAGGACTCCTTTAGGAAATGACTGATTTTAGAACGGGGGCAAGCAAGGATTGTGTAAGATGAGCTTGTGGCATTTTATTATGACAGAAAGCAAAGTAGCTATCAAATACTCCTGAGGTTATGTCAAAAGAACCCAAGAGCAAGGTTGAAGGGGCACCCTTTGGCCAAAGTGGAACAGTTTGGGCTTAAAAAAAGAATAATGACTAATGGATTGAAACATAATCTAATATATACAAATCCATTAATTCATTCACAGTAATACTAACAAAGAAAAAAAATCATCATTCATGCTTGGATCACCTAAGGAACCAACTCTTTTTTTTGGAAAATTGGTAAAAGGAAAAAATCAAGCATTTATTCTGCTATATATTTCATGGTATCCAAATAGTTTGTAAGGGCAACAAATGACACAGAAGTAGTAGAATTAGAAAGTTACTGTTCACAGGTCCTAATGAAGCACTGGGCCTAGGCAACAATCATTCATGGCTATTAGAATTATGAAGTGGAACATTGATGGGAATCTTTTTTTTTTTTTTTTTAATAAATTTATTTATTTATTTATTTATTTTTGGCTGTGTTAGGTCTTCGTTTCTGTGCGAGGGCTTTCTCTAGTTGTGGCAAGCGGGGACCACTCTTCATCGCAGTGCGCGGGCCTTTCACTGTCGTGGCCTCTCTCGTTGCGGAGCACAGGCTCCAGACGCGCAGGCTCAGTAGTTGTGGCTCACGGGCCTAGTTGCTCCGCGGCATGTGGGATCTTCCCATACCAGGGCTCGAACCCGTGTCCCCTGCATTGGCAGGCAGATTCTCAACCACTGCGCCACCAGGGAAGCCTGATGGGAATCTTATAATAGCTGGATCAAGCTAACAAAACCTGAACCCATCGATTTATCTTAACATCACTAAAAGTGAGACAACCAGATACCGCGTGCCTCTTGATGCAATGCAACGGTATATACCCACCATCTATGAAATACTGTTGCACAAAAATTGACCCTAAACCTAATCAAACATCTAGATCTAACTACAAAATGGCAAGAAATAGGAAGGACACAGAGACAGATTAAGACACCAAGACGATATGATCAGCCAAGCTAAGGATACAGGAAATTCCACAAATTACCCAGTTTCTTCAATAAATAACTAGCATGAAAGAAATGGAGTGGAAGAGAGAATTGATATAGTTTTTAAAGACACCTCAATCAAATGCAATGTTGGATATTGTTTTCAATAAACATATTGTAAAAAGATATATTTAAGACAACTGGGGAAATCTGAACATAGTTCTGTTACAGGGTGTTCATATAATTATAATTTGTCATCTAAACAGGGCATATTGAGAGTAAAGGAGACACTTTTAATAGTTATGCTGGTACAAAGGTGTAAATTGGGTCTGTCCTAGGCAAGCTTGATTACCCAGTATCACAAAACTTTGTGAAATTATTGTTAATTTGATAGTGTTATTATGTTTATTTTTTTAACATATTAGTTTCAGCTGTACGATGTAATGATTCAATATATGTATATATTGTGAAATGATCACCACAAGAAGTCTAGTTAACGTCCATCACCACACAATTAAATGTTTTTTCTTGTGATAAAAACTTTTAAGATCTACTACTCTCTTAGCAACTTTCAAATATACAATGCAGTGTTTATTAATTATATCACCATGCTGTACACTACATCCCCAGTACATATCTATTTTATAACTGGAAGTTTGTACCGTTTGACCACCTTCACCCATTTTGCCTGCATCCTTCCCCACCTCTGGCAACCACTAATCTGTCCTCTGTTTCTATGAACTTGTTATTTACAGAAAATGCTTTCATGTTTTTTTAAAGTTATTTGTTAGAAAAACAATTCTCAAACACTTTAGCCTCAGAACCCCTTATACGCTTTAGAAATTATTGAGTCCTACAAAGATGACCAGAATCAAAAACACTGAAAATAAATTTTGGTAAGGATGTTGAGATAGTGAGACACTCATATACTGGTGGTTGAAATGTAAAATGGTGCAGCTGCTGTGGAAAACAGTTTGATGGTTTCTCAAAAAGTTAAATATAGAGTAACATAGAGTTAATCGAATGACCCAGCAATTCTATCCCTAGGTATGTAGCCAAGAGAACTAAAAACATGTATTCATACAAAACCTTAGACACTAATGTTCCTAGCAGCATTATTCATAATAGCCAAAAGTGAAAACAACCTACAAGTCCACCAACTGATGAATGGATAAACAAAATGTGGTATATAGGTACAATGGAATATTATTCAACCATAAAAAAGAATGAGGTTTTGATATCTGCTGCAATACGAGTGAACTTTAAAGGCACTATATTAAGTGAAATAAGCCAGACACAAAATACTTCATTTATATGAAATGTCCAGGATAGACAAATCAGTGGAGTCAGAAAGGGGCTGAGGAGAGGGAAGAATTGACAGTGACTATTAACAGGTATGGGGCTTCTTTTTAGGGTGACAAGAATGTTCAGGAATTAGCTAGTGGTAATGGTTGCCCAACTTGTAAGTATACTAAAGCCTACCGAATTCTACTGGAAAGTGGTGAATCCTATGCTATGTGAATTAAATATCAGTTTAAAAACTAATTTTAAAAAGTATTGAGGATCCCAAAGAGCTTTCTTTACATTAAATATTTTGATAGATATATTTTTTCTACGTTAGAAAATAAAACTGACAAATTTTTAATATATCCATTTAATTATTTTAAATATAGCAACAATGAACCCATTACCTGTTAACTAAAAACTTATTTTTATGAAAAGTGGTTATATTTTTCAAGACAAAACAAAAATAGAGGGGGCTTCCCTGGTGGCTCAGTGGTTGAGAATCTGCCTGCCAATGCAGGGGACACAGGTTCGAGCCCTGGTCTGGGAAGATCCCACATGCCTCAGAGTAACTGGGCCCGTGAGCCACAATTGCTGAGCCTGCGCGTCTGGAGCCTGTGCTCCGCAACAAGAGAGGCCGCGATAGTGAGAGGTCCGCGCACCGCGATGAAGAGTGGCCCCCACTTGCCGCAACTAGAGAAAGCCCTCGCACAGAAACGAAGACCCAACACAGCTATAAATAAATAAATAAATAAATAAACCCAAAGTTTAAAAAAAAAGACAAAAATAGAGAAGAGTAGCATTATTTTACATTTTTTAAAACAGATCGGTAAAAGTTTGCAACTCTCATACCTGGTTTAGTAGGAGAAAGCTGGATTCTCAGATCTGTTGCTGCATTCAGTCTGTGTTGGAAAACTCCACCATACATTCATGAGAGAATGAGAATGAAAAAGACAAACAATATATTAATATTAGTATAAAAATAGTTCTGACCTGGCAGACCTCCTGATAGGGTGTTGAAAACCCTCAGGGTTCTCCAGATCACACTTTGAGAACTGCAACTGGAAATTTACACAAGTATTTAACAATTGATATCATGTGATATCTGGGATTCACTTTATTTTTTTTATTTTTTTAATTTTTTAAAAGATTTGGAGTTTTCCATACTCTAGTCCTTTTTTTTTTAATTAATTAATTTATTTATTTAGAATTCTGTGCTTTCATTGCTGAGGGCCTGGGTTCGATCCCTGGTTGGGGAACTAAGATCCTACAAGCTACAAGGCAGAACCAAAAAAAAAAAAGCAAAAAACCAAAAGGTCATCAATGTGTTGACAATGTTGAATGTGGGAGTGGGTCATGGGTGTTCTTTATATTAGTCTCTCTATCATAGTGGAAGTCTGATATTTTCCATAATAAAAGAATTGTTGTTCTTCCTCTCATTTTTAATCAATGCTGGTTTAACTGGGCAAAAGACCTTAAGGTAGTTGGTAGAAGGGAAAACCAAGTGAGGGACTGGATATATAAAGATGCAGCGAGGAGACTTCCCTGATGGTCCAGTGGTAAAGATTCCGAGCTTGCACTGCAGGGGTTGTGGGTTCCATCCCTAGTTGGGGAACTAAGATCATGCCATGCAGCTGAGGGTGGGGGGAAAATGCAGCGATGAATTCGATGCAGTTCCTGCCTTCAACAAGTTTTCATCTGCTGGGGGAAAAGATATAATGAAGGCATCTGAGAAAAAGTGGCACCTGTAAGGAGCACCAGGCACTCTGCTCAGGGCCTCCAGTCCGTTGCTTCCTCGTCACAGCCACCCGAGGAGGCTGGCATCATTATCTCCATCCTGCAGATGAGGAAACTGAAGCTCTGAGAAGCTGAGAAACTTGCCCAAGATCTCACAGTGGAAAGTGGTAAAGATGCAATTAAAGCTGAGTCCGTTGGACTTCCAAGGCTTTGCTCTTCCCGGTTCTACCCCTTTTTTGTAGACCCCCCAGGTATACAATCCCAAATGTCACTCCCACTGTGTACCTCGTGAATGCCCTCCACCAGCAGAGACCCAGGTGGTGACCTGGGGAGCCCACAGTCTTTAGGAAAAGAACTAATAATAATTGTCAACTGTATTGGTCTTTACTCTGCACCTGTCCCTTCATTCAATCCACACAATTTAAATTCATGGAGTAGGCGTGTTATCCACATTTGGCTTCCTTTCCTTGACTCTCCTCCTCCAGCTTTTGGAAACCAATCTGCCAACATCCCTTAAAAGAATAAATGAATTCAGTGGCAACTGTAGTCTTGAGACTCTATCAGATACAAATAACTCTATGTAAGGATATGGGTTCAAGACCACAAGGATGAACAAGTAGGTTCTTTGCGTGACTGTTCATAGGGCAAAAACCTGAAAACAAAGTGAAGGTTCATCAAGGACACATCCCCACTGGAGAATCATCTAGCTATTTACTAAAAGAGTAAAAAGTGGAGCTAAGCCAGAGGACCAGGAGGAGTTTCCACAAGACATTGCTCGGTGATGAGTGTAAGATGCAAGAGATGCTATGATATCCCAGTTATAAGACAATGCCTTAAAAAGTGAATGCCAGGACTTCCCTGGAGGTCCAGTGATTAAGATTCTGTGCTTCCAGGACTTCTCTGGTGGTGCAGTGGTTAAGAATCCGCCTGCCAATGCAGGGCGCACGGATTTGAGCCCTGGTCGGGAAGATCCCACATGCTGCAGAGCAACTAAGCCCTTGTGCCACAACTACTGAGCCCGCAAGCCACAACTACTGAAGTCTGTGTGCCTGGAGCCTGTGCTCTGCAACAAGAGAAATGATAAGCCTGCACACCACAACGAAGAGTAGCCCCCGCTCGCCACAACTAGAGAAAGTCCGTGCACAGCAACGAAGACCCAACACAGCCAAAAATAAATAAATAAAATAAATAAATCTTTTAAAAAATTAAAAAAAAAAAAAGACTCTGCGCTTCCACTGCAGGGGGCCCAGTTTCCATCCCTGGTCAGGGAACTAAGATCCCACATGCCGTGTGCTGCAACAAAAAAAAAGTGAATGCCTTCAGGTCTAAGAATACTTGCATAAGGAGGACATTTGCGAGGCTACATCCCAGGTTCTCTGCACAGACAAACTTGGGTGCTGTTGTGAGGTAAAGAAGGGACAGGGGAAGATGGAGGAGATCAGCAAAACCAAACCAAACAGAAAGAAAAAATGACCGCATATTTTTACAAAGCATATATGTGGTTATATTTTTATACTTACGTAAATTTATGTATGAATGTGGTTATGTATAAAGAGATTAGAGTTTTAAATCTTTCTTTTAAGGAGAAATGGAAGAATGCAGTAAATTCCAGAGATTTTGTGGCTAAACATTTAGTAATACCTCTCAGTTTTTCAAAGACCATAGGATTGACGATTTAAGGTGAAAACCTCTTCATAAAGAAAAACAAAAATGAGAGAAAGTAAAAAAGAAATGTTTGCTCCCTTTCATTCAACTAAGAGTAAAAACTGATGTGATTACAGCTTTACTGTATTCCAGTCATGTCTTTCAAGGTTCGTATGGTCTAAACATGGTTAATAATAGGATTTGCAAACACACTGTAAGATTACTGCTTGCAGCAGAGTGACATTTCTGATTATAGGCCAAATAGAAAAATGATAATATAATGTTTACAACCCTTGAATACCCGTGGAGAGTGAGGTGACCACTAGATCCTTTTGCATACGAGCCTATAAAAATTTTTTTTTTCTGTGTCCCTCTGGATGTAGGGAGGACACTTTTTTTTTTTTAAAGTAACTATTTCTTTTTTTAAATTTTATTTATTTATTTATTTATGGCTGTGTTGGGTCTTCGTTTCTGTGAGAGGGCTTTCTCTAGTTGTGGCAAGCGGGGGCCACTCTTCATCTTGGTGGGCGGGCCTCTCACTATCGCGGCCTCTCTTGTTGCGGAGCACAGGCTCCAGAGGCGCAGGCTCAGTAATTGTGGCTCACGGGCCTAGTTGCTCCGCAGCATGTGGGATCTTCCCAGACCAGGGCTCGAACCCGTGTCCCCTGCATTGGCAGGCAGATTCTCAACCACTGCGCCACCAGGGAAGCCCTAAAATTTTTAACATTGATTATGACTCTAACTCTTGGGCTAAAGAATATACTAATTATTTTGAAGGTTCATATATTCATTAAATTTGTAGAACAAGCACCAAATGGCTCTTAATGAACCAAAATTCTTTTGAAACAGTATAGAGAGCTATAAACCAAAAGAATCTTGTAAACATGGAATATCCATCAAAATAACAAAAGTCATAGCCATGTTGAAAATTTGACTAAATGAGTTGGCTTTCACTGTGACAAGAGTCCATTACATCTCCAATATACCTTTCTCCCTCCTAAAATTCTGAGTTCACTTACCTTCCTTTCTGTGTCTGTGCTGTCAGTTTAATATTTCTACAATCATTTCTTTTATTAAGGTAGTATATGATCTAAGAACATCTTACCCACGGGCTGTTCCTTCCTCAAGGGGTGTGGATCCTGCCCACTTGTTTTTCCTCAAGGACCTCATTCCAATGGCATGACCTTCCTATGTTCTCTACTCCATCATTCCCATTAGTTTCCAAAAGGCTCACTCTATTCCACCATTAAAACATTCTCCCTGGGACTTCCCTGGCAGTCCAGTGGTTAAGACTTCTCCTTCCAGTGCAGGGGGTGCAGGTTCAATCCCTGGTTGGGGAGCTAAGATGCCACATGCCTCGCAGCCAAAAAACCAAAACACAAAACAGAAGCAATATTGTAACAAATTCAATAAAGGCTTTAAAAATGGTCCACATCAAAAAAATGTAAAAATTAAAAAAAATTCTCCCTAATGCCATTTTCCTCTGGAGCTACCACCCTACTTCTCTGCTCAGCAAAATGTCTTAAAACAAAAACGAAAACAACAAACATATTCATGTTGTCTCCAACTCTCCACTTACCATTCACTTAGATTTTTTTTTTTTTTTCATAAATTTATTTATTTATTTATTTTTGGCTGTGCTGGGTCTTGGTAGCTGCGTGTGGGCTTTTCTCCAGTTGCAGCATTGTGGTGAGCGGGCTTCTCATTGTGGTGGCTTCTCTTGTTGCGGAGCACGGGCTCTAGGCACGCAGGCTTCAGTCGTTGTGGCACGCGGGCTCTAGACCGCAGGCTCAGTAGTTGTGGTGTACGGGCTTAGCTGCTCCGCAGCATGTGGGATCTTCCCGGACCAGGGCTCGAACCCTTGTCCCTTGCGTTGGCAAGCAGGTTCTTAACCACTGCACCACTAGGGAAGCCCGATATTTTTTTTTAATTATGGAAAGTTTGCACCTGGTTGTATCTCTTAATTTTTTTTGTTTTGTTTTGGTTTTGGTTTTTAATTAATTTATTTATTTATTTTTGGCTGTGTTGGGTCTTCGTTTCTGTGCGAGGGCTTTCTCCAGTTGTGGCAAGCGGGGGCCACTCCTCATCGCGGTGCGCGGGCCTCTCACTATCATGGGCTCTCTTGTTGCGGAGCACAGGCTCCAGACGCGCAGGCTCAGCAATTGTGGCTCACGGGCCCAGTTGCTCTGCGGCATGTGGGATCCTCCCAGACCAGGGCTCGAACCTGTGTCCCCTGCATTGGCAGGCAGACTCTAAACCACTGCGCCACCAGGGAAGCCCTCTCTTAAGTTTTTAAAACTTTATAATACTCCCCACTCTTTTAAAAAAAAAGGCCATTGAAGAAGGAGGGCCATTTGTTCTGTAAAAGGACCCAAACTCTGAATTCGGCAGATTGCTTCTTCTTGGTGTCATTTAAATTGTTCCTCTATCTCCCCCACCTCCTATGAAGAGCTAGTTGGATCTAGAGGCAGGATTACATTCAGGATCAGTCTTGGAGGGCAGGGCTGTGTACTGACTGTATCACAGGAGGCATGTAATTTCCCACTGTTACTGATAAGAGAAATATCTGATATAAAGTTCCTTATCAATCTCTACCCTGGTGGCATTAACAGCCATAGATGATCTTTGCTTTATTAGAGGTTACAAAATGGCAATTCTCTAATTTTATTACAGGCAGACCTCGTTTTGTTGCTTTTTGCTTTATTGCACTTTAAAGATAGAACGTTTTTTACAAATCGAAGGTTTGTGGCAACCTTGCATCAAGCAAGTCTATCAGCACCGTTTTTCTAACAGCATTTGCTCACTGTGTGTCTCGGCATCACATTTTGGTAATTCTCGCAGAATTAGAAGTGGAGCCTGAAGATGTGACTGAATTGCTGCAATCTCATGAAAAAAGCTAACAGTTGAGGAGTTGCTCCCTATGAATGAGCAAAGAAAGTCGTCTCTTGAGATAGAATCTACTCCTGGTGAAGATGGTGTGAACGTTGTTGAAAAGACAACAAAGGATTTAGAATATTAAGTAAACTTAGTTGCTAACGTCATGACGGGGTTTGAGAGGACCGACTCCCGTTTTGAAAGAGGTACTGCTGTGGGTTGAATGCTCTCAAACAGCAGTGCATGCTAGAGGGAAATGGTTCATGAAAGGAAGGCAATGGATGCGGCCAACTTCACTGCTGTCTTAGTTGAAGAAATTGCCACGGCCACTCAAACCTTCAGCACCCACCAGCCTGATGAGTCAGCCGCCATCAACATGGAGGCAAGACTCTCCACCAGTCACGTGAAATAAATTTCTTTTTCTTTATGGCTATGTGACCAACTTGATATACATTTAGATTCACTTTTTATTTCTTTTCAGTTTTTTAGGAGTGGCTTCTTTCTTGCTTCTCAATCACTTTTCAACACGCTCAAGCATGCCTTCACCCCCCGAATCCAGCAAAACTGCTCTCGTTCAAGCCATCAGTGGCCCCCTTATGGCCAGATTCAGTGGGCACTTTCATATCCCTCTTATCTGGTCTCTAAGGAACATTTGGCTCTTGACCTTCCTCTCCTTAACACTCTCTTCTCCTGCTTGTGGTCAGCCCACCCCTCCTGGTTGTCCTTCCATCTCTCTGTCACTCCTCCTTTCCTGGATCCTCTGCTTTCTCCTGGTCTTGAAAGCTTCTAGTTCCTCAGAACTTGTCAGGGATCTTTTTTTCATTGCCAACCCTCTCTCCTGAGGTGATCTCATGCCTCCCACGGCCTTCAACACCATTGATGTGTCCAAACCCCACTGTGGACATCTAGCCCATACCCATCACTGAGCTTCAGAATCACACATTCAAATTTCTACCTCTATCTCCTTTTGTAGTTCTCATGGGTAAATTTAACATTTCTTGTTTTTTTCTTTTTTCTTCTTTTTTTATTTTTGGCCGCACTGTGCTGCATGCAGGATCTTAGTTCCCCGACCAGGATCGAACTCATGCCCCCTGCAGTGGAAGTACAGAGTCCTAACCACTGGACCACCAGGGAATTCCCTAAATTTAACATTTCTAAACTGAAATTTGAACCTTCGCCTCCAAAGCTTTTCTTTCTATAATCTCATTCCTATTGAATAACTCTTCCATCCACCAAGTCATTTAGCCAAAAACCTGACTGTCATCCTTGTTATTCTCTCCCTTCCAGCTGGCCTGTGGCTTTCATTCTTATCCACCACTCCATCTCCATTAAACAACTAACTCAAACAATGTCACTTCTGTTCTTAAATCCCATTATCATAAATTAAAACTCCTCTCTGTGGCCCTTACATGATCTGACCCCTGTGTCCCTTCAACCTCGTTTTGTACTGTCTTCCCCCCCCCTCATTAAGTTCCAACCACATGGAATTTGTTCTCCAATAAGCCAAGCTCTATGTTGCCTCAAAGTTCTCACATATGCTCTTCTGTCCGGTCTTTCCCCAACTCTTGCCATTCTTCTGGTCTCAGCTTAAATGCTTCTTGCTCAGAAAGGCCTTTCCTGGACTCACGTCCACACCCCCTCCCAGTTTAATTCAGGAAGGCACTGCATACTTTTTCATGGTTGGCACATGTATATGTTAACGTTTGTTTAGTCTCTGTCTCTCCTGTTAGACCGTAAGTGTCTTAGAAATAAGGACCATATTGGTTTTTGTGTGTTGGCACAGGGAACAGTGGCTAGCACATAGTAGGCACTCAATTAATATGCGCTGGCAGTTGAATAAATAGGAAAATTTTGAAATATATACTTTTCAACATTTGACTCTAAGTACAATTATCCGTATCAGACTTCTCTACAAATGGCATATTCAGTAGGTATCAGCTATGCCCAGGGAAGTAAAGCAAATCCTTTTTATGCAAAATGAATGCAGCACCTGCAACACAGTATATGCTCCATAAAGGATGCTGTATTCATTAGGACAACTAGGGGAAATACACAAGCTTTCTTATTTCTGCAGACCTATCATTTAGCCCCCTTATTTTTGGAGACTTGACTTTAGAAACAAAAAGAGCTTATATTTGAGAATGACTTTGAGCCTTTATTATGCATTCTTTATTTTTGAATTTTATTTAATTAATTTTTTTATACAGCACGTTCTTATTAATTATCTATTTTATACATATTAGTGTATATATGTCAACCCCAATCTCCCAATTTATGCATTCTTTTATATACTCTTCCTGACCACACTCTGAGGCAGTTATTATGATCTCCATTTTACAGAGGAGAAAAGCGAAGCTTAAAGAGAGTAAGAAACAAAGCCAGGGCCTCCCAGCTAATTAGAGGCAGGGTTGGGTTTAAAACCCATTCTTTGGATTCCAATGCTGGCTTTGTTTATTCCACTATACAAATGAACCTCATAATGAGGAACAGAAGGGAGAGGGCCCCTGATTTCCTAAAACACAGCCCCAGTTCATCACTGACTCTTACCAGTGAATCTTTTGTTTCTCAACTACTGAGCCCTTACCCCTTTTAGAATGAATAACTATGGACAAAAATTGTTCATTCAAAATGGCTCTTTCTTGATCCGTGCTAGCTACATGCATTGCTCTTTGTAAACCAGACTTTAAAGAAATTCCTTCTAATTTATTTTACTCTATAGGCACGGCTCACTTTAAAAAAAAACAAACAGATTTTATATGAAGATTTTCATGTTTCAAAGTATGTAAATGAAAAAGTGAGAGTCCTTAGATCTCATTTTAAAGACTTTTTTAGTCATTAAACACTCAGAATTCCTTTTAAATCATGAAATCCACCTGGCACAGTTAAGTCAATTATTCAATTCCGTGTGCACCGTGGCCAGAACACACAAAGCCTGGAATGCACGGCCTGTTTCTCAATCTGAATGTATAAGTTTTTAATCTTACACACCTGTAATGAATTTGCTGGGGCACTGTCTTTGCTCTATCCTCAGCATACGATAGAGGAGTCTGCTTCTCTGCAGAATTAAATTGAGGCCATTGGGCTTCCCTGGTGGCGCAGTGGTTAAGAATCCGTCTGCCAATGCAGGGGACACGGGTTCGAGCCCTGGTCTGGGAAGATCCCACATGCCACGGAGCATCTAAGCCCGTGTGCCACAACTACTGAGCCTGTGCTCTAGAGCCCGTGAGCCACAACTACTGAGCCCACACGCCTAGAGCTGGTGCTCTACAACAAGAGAAGCCACCACAATGAGAAGCCCGCGCACCGCAACGAAGAGTAGCCCCCGCTCACCGCAACTAGAGAAAGGCCGCGCAAAGCAACGAAGGCCCAACTCAGCCAAAAATTAAAAAAAAAAAATAAAAAAAATAAAAAATAAATAATAAATTGAGGTCATTGCATCCTAACCACAAGGAAATGCAGATTTCCCCCTCCTCAGCGTCTTCCTTTCGAAAAGATTGCTTCAAGTGGCGCTTAAAAGATAATTCTAGCTTGCTAAATTTAGGGTGTGGAAAGAGTCCAAAATGAGAATGTTCCATGGGTAATTGTGCAAGAAATGTTAATATGTGCAGTAAGAGGAGGATGTCTTACACTTCTGATGCGCTTCTCTGTCTCTCTCACCCTCTCTCTCTTTTTGCCTTGACACCCAACATATAATTTAGCAAGGTGAGATGCTACCTGAGGCAGTGAAGGATGCTTTTCCACTGCGACCGCATTTTCTGTATAAAATGATTTCAAATCGGAGTTATTTCTCAAACCAGCCTGAGTCAGAGCCACTCATCAAAATTTATCCACAAGTTATCAGAAAAGCTTATCTTCGTCATATTCGAGGTAGATTTCCAGTTATACTCAGTTCACTTGTTAAAAAAAATAGTTAGCTGTACAATTTAAGTTACCTGTACAACAAATGTACTGGTATCTGAAGCTTGCTTTGAAATGCATTGAAAGGTACCTGGATTAAGGCTAGATGGATAGATAGGGGATAAAACAAATATAGCAAAACGTTCATTGTAGAATACAGGTGTTCACTCTACAACTAACACTTCCAATCTGAAAAGGATAAAGATGGGCGGTCCCCATGGATTCTGCTAAACATCCTACAAGGCAGCCCTACAAGAAAGAAAGAACCAGTCCCAAATATCACTTGTTCTGACGTTGAAAAAGCCCTGAACTAGAAAATCTTAACATAGATTAATAGTAAGACTTTTAATTAGCCAGTAACTGGAGAGAACAGGCATGAATAAATGAAAAGCTAAGAATGAAAATAAAATGTTGTCAGTCTAAGATTTATATGGGATTCCCTGAAATCACTCTAGATGATTAAATTCATATCTACTAGCAAATAATATTTTGACTTGGAATTTTGTCACTGTGATTTGAGACTTTCTGCCTTTCAATCTGTAAACATATTTTCAATACTGTGAATAATACATCTGAATACATTCTTGGAAAAAAAAAAAAAAGGTGGCTGGTCCCAAGGTTAGTGGGAATCTGCACCTTAGCTCCTAGGTAGCACCCAGGAGATGGTGTCGGTGGAGGCAGCTGTGTGGGACATGGACAAACTGGGCCCTTGACATCGCAGCAAGCTTCCCATACTGCAAATGGGGCACGAAACCAGTGATAGAGGCCGGGTCTCTGGGGACCAGCAAATGGACCTCTCCGTGGTTAAATAGTGTTTTCAGAAGGATGGAGGGAGAGGGTTGATCTGTGTAAGACTCTGACTCATGAATAATTTGGGGAGGAAGGCAAGCACTGCAGATGGAGAGAAAGTCTGTGACTCAGGGTCAAAGACAACTTAAAGAAAACTATACATTTCTGGAACGTCTGAGTTTGTGATGGAGATGCATGCTTACAGCATAATGTTGAAGGTCACCACTAAGTTCTTGCCCCTTGCTCTTTATCCATCCACGCTTAAAATACTCCAGCTGCTTTCTCATGGTACTTTTTATAGCTTCTGGTTTTTTGCAGACATAAAATCTGAGCAAAACAATCCCATAGAGATCTGCTCAATACTGAAGAAGGCCAGAAGGATGACTCCCTGGCTGGGTATAGTCGTACTATTGCACTTTGGATTTGTTTGGATTTTTTTTCTGACTTATGCCCAACTTGACAGCCACTGTGCTTCCAGATCCATTTCTCCCACTGATGCAAACCTGGTTTTTCCTTCTTTGGGGTTTGGATTTTTTAGCCTCTCTCACATTGCATCGTGTCTTTAATGTATCAGCATCACCATGGATTCTATTTCTGCCTTTGAGGATATCAGCCGCCTGCTTGAGACTTAATGAACATATATAATATTAAATATATAGAAACTCAGAGGTGGTCCCTGGGGTTGCTTACACAATCATTTGGGTATAAACCCTTTGGAACTGGTGTTTCTTTTGAACCATTCATGACAATGATGACCTGTCAGGAGGACTCTGCAATGGCTTTGGGGCTCTCTGTCGTATCAGAGAATAGGCTGGGATGAAGCAAAAGAGGGTAAAGAGAGGAAGAGGGAGAAAAAAGGAATGAGAGAAGAGAGAGGATGGATAAGAAAAATGTGCTGGGACTTCCCTGGTGGTCCAGTGGTTAGGACTCCACACTTTCACTGCTGAGAGCCCAGGTTTGATCCCTGGTCGGGGAACTAAGATCCTGCAAGCCGAGAGGTGTGGCAAAAGAAAGAAACAAGAAACAAGAAAAAAGAGAAAGAAAAATGTGCTGAGCTGCAGCACCAGTGGAGAGGTGATAGATTGTGATGAACAGTCAGAAGCTGTCAAACACGTTTTCTTGGGCTTCCAGGTGCTGTTAGCTTCCCCTTTGTCTGCAGAGCACAGGCCCTAGTTTACAGCTGAGACTGTCACATGGAGACAGGATCCAGGGCCATGACAAAGCACGAAGGTGACATCGGTGACGTCCTCCCTTGTCCACAGAGTCTGCCAGTTTATCAGGGAAGGAGCTAAATGCCCATGATGCTTTTTAAACTCGGATCAGTAGGAATCCAATGCCGTTATTGGCCTGGGGCATGGCAAACAGCTAGTCTCTTTTCCCATGAATGGCTTTGTTGTACAAGCTTGCATGACTGGTCATCAGTTTGTCCTTCTTGCCTCCAGTTTGGTCACATCTGGCCCTCTGGATCTATGTGTATGGCTTTAACAGAAGATTCACCTGTGAGTGATAAGGTCAAGGGCACTCCAGGTGTTATTCCGATGCCCAGGGAGATAGAAGAGGGTGGTAGAATGGAAGTCAGAGGATGGGTTAGACTTATGGGGAAAACATGGCACAACTGGGGAGGCATCAAAGGTCCTAGTGAGAAGGGGGAAAAGCCCCAGTGGGGATGGAGGAATTGATGGGAGAAAGGGGGCATGGGAGGGCACAATTCTTCAACATCAGTTGCCCCATTCTCTCCAAGTCAGTGATTTTCAAATTCTGCTCTGAGTTCTCACCCCACTTTAATTAACCATTTTGTCAATGGTAGATCCACATAAGATTTCTTTAAAAGAAGCAATCCACTGCAGAGTTTAAAAAAATCTGTAATCCTGGATAATGGCAAGCACAAATCCTTTGACAGTTACCTGGGTTTCCTGTCCTCCCAACTGCATCAGCCCAGGAACCAAAAGCACCTGCTATTTTGAGTATCTTCATAGCGAGCAATCTGCTGCCAGAGCTATGTGGGGCATGGAAGCCAAGGATGCTTAGATCTGCACGAACGGAGTTTGTGCCTTGGTTCTGATGCTTATGTCTGTGTAATTATGAGTAAGCCATTTATTTGCTTTCCAACACTCTTTTCCTGATCCCAGACTCAGAGGGATATACATAGAAAGGAAAGCAAAATGTATTTTGTGAAAGAACTTGGTAGGCAAGTGCTTATCTTTTGAATGATTGATGGTGTTTGCTTGACATAAATAAGCTCATTGAAGTCGGAATCCTGGTCTGTATGATTATCACCCAGCTTCTTTCCGTTTTTTACCCTTTGAAAGATGTCTAGAGTCAAATTTTTCAGTAATGGGAATAGTACTAAGCACAGTAGTTGCCCATGAATATTGTGTGCGTGGATAAGATCATTGGCTTTGCTCCCAACTGATGGGTGCAGGTTTTAAAGAAACTTTAGGATTCTCACCCTGTCAGGTCCCAGGTTCCTTGCACTACACAGAACTCTCTAACCCCCAACCCTTCCGCGCTCCCACTTCACATGAATTCTTTGCACTCTCTGGCACCCACGGCGGTTAATCCTTGTGTCTTTTTCTCCATGTTACTCTCTCAAGCTCCAGCTCTCGTAATGTTTCCTTGCAGGCACCCCTGCTGTCACTTCCACACCGGTTGAGCTAAGAGTCTCTCTGCCATATGAGCTCCTCACCCAAATTAGTGTGCTTATGCCCTTCCCCAAGGCAAGGGCTGTCCTGTCTTCCAGCACCTGGCACAGTGCCTGGCCAAGGCAGCAGATGCTCTAGAAACTCTGAACTGAGTAACAAGACCACATTTATGACTATAAAATTGGGACTTGTGACTATTTAACTTGTGATCAGCTATTGATCGAATTCCACCTGATCAGCCAAAAAATACCCAGTGTTCCTGTCTCTGTGTGCTGTAACACCATTCTACCAAGCTGTGTTGAAGCCTCAAAGGTAACACAAGGCATTCTTACCATCGTTTTGACGTCAGGACAGTGCTATTCAAATTTGCAACACAGACATTCTGGTGCCAACATTTTACTCAGAATACGCCAACACTGATGAGTTTTCCTTGAGATGAAGGGAAGTGGTGAGGGAGGGGCTGGAGAGGTTGAGGCCCACCTGGAGACCACCTGTTTCCCACCTCATTCCTGTGATGCATCCACCAGGAGGCCGCGGCAGGAGCTAGAGGGAGGGCTCTTTGTTTTGCCTGGGAAATGCATTGCACTCCCTGCACTGAAGCAAGCAGGCCCACCTGGAGGGGAGGAACTGGTGCTCTCAGTGAAGAGATCCAACCCTGCGGGGTTGGCAGCAACGAGCTGCGGGTAGAGGCTCTAAGGAGCAGCAGTTACTTCTCAGCGTGTGAAGAGGTGGCAAGAACAGGCGCACCGTGGGGCAAAGGACGCCACCAAGACAGGTAGCGACAAGTTCACCAGGACTGTCAGATGCCCAAGGGGCATCTCGGGTCTGCCCTGCCATGAGCACCAACTGTGCCCACAGGCTCCATGGTTCAACTGCAGGGCTGGGAGGGCAACACACCTAACCTGTAGGTCTGGCTCCTCTGGAAGCACAGGCATCTCTTGTATGTCTGTGACCCACCACTACACTAGACTTTGCTCAAGACATTCTGGGAAGTGGAAGGTGCGTTCCTAAGCAGCATAGTTGGGGAAACACATGAGTTTGTGTTCTGTTTTACTGCAGCACTGATTTTTTTTTTTCTGTTAAAGACAAACAATAATGCATTTTACTTCTGAGATATTGTCTCAAATGACTTTTTTTTAAAAGAAAATAAAATCTTGGCAGTATGAGGAAAAAATAAGAGATGCTGGGATGACCATTGGCCCTGCCCTGTTCCACTGAGCGGGGCCCAACCACAGCCCCGCTGCTCCCTCCTTGTGATGGCCACGAAAATTGTTCCTGGCTCTCTCCACCCATTTTTGCAAACCCACGATCAACTCAGCACCCCTTTAAGACGTTGACAGAGCACCGTTGGAGGGCGTGGGTGCCAGGTCTGAGTGCAGCTGGGAACACAAAAAGTTAACAATACTTCTAGATGTAGTACACAGGGTAGGATGAGTCAGTGATTATCAGCCAGTGGGTAAGAAAAAAAGTCTAATCAGAGAAAGAAATCAAGCCTCTATAGTAGCAATGTGGACCTTTCCTGTGTTAAGAGCTCAGTGGCTTGAATTACAGGGAGAATTCTATGAACGACAAGTCTTGGTAGCTGGAATGCTGTGATGCCATACATCAGCTTTCTTCAAAAATATTCTAGAAATCATGTGAATGAGCCTGGCTCAGTCAGGTCTTCAAGCATATTGATGTTAGTCCTAACCTATGCTGAACAGGTAATAATAAATACGAATTCTTCTTGTCAAGGATCGGGCACCTTTGTGCACATGTATCTCTGCTCTGAGCATGGGAAAGTGAGAAGAGGCAGCTCGAGAACTTTGTTCCCTCTGTTGGCAGAAAAGGGCCAACGGACACAAGCCACAACCACAGGCAAAAGGTTAGAGAAACTTGTTATTAAATTTAATCTGCTTTAAATACATACCTTTTTCCCCCACCCTCACCCACTTGGGGGAGGAACAGAAAACCCCTACCCCTTCCATTTGGGGGATTCCATGTATAAAGCCTGAGATGGTGAGGATGAAGTATAAAAATACTATTTACAAAGGGGAAGAGGGTGTCCACCGTGACCTTAATATCCAGACACCCCCATCCCCAGGCCCCCCTTTTTGCTCCTTTAGAAAAAACCCCTGGGAATCCATTTGGGTGTAGACCAAGCCCGTCCTCTGGGGCGGTGGATACTCAAACCCCACAGGGAATAGGAAGCTCTGAGATCAACCGAGGAACAGTGAACAGGTAGCACCTCAGATCTAGGAGGGGCAGGGGCTGCCCTCCACCCCCCTGTAGTCAGCAGGCCGGCCGGCCAGCCTTTGTTTCCATAGGTCCCATGTAAACATTGACTTCTCTTCTGTTCATCCCTGCTCTTTCCTATTTCCTACAGAGCCTCCCTCACTTCCACTGGAGGCACTTGGTTCCTCCATCTTTCCTTCCTTCCCTTCTAACCTTCCTCTGGAAGGAGTGGGGAGGGGGGCGGGCAGGTCACAGGTCGGGCAGAGCCCATCTCATCCCTTCTTCTAGGTCAGGGCAGCTTGTCCTCCTCAGGGGAACCCTCAAGGGGGTGTGCTCCAAGTTCTTGGCCAAATAGGAATGGATTTCTTTTCCCAGAGCAGGGACAAGGCAGGCAGAGAGTTCAGTACCAGGATACAGTGGTCCTGATGGGCAAGACCATCAGAACTGAGTAGCAGGGAAGCAGGCTTCAGGAAGCAGAGAGGTGGGCAAGTCTAGTCTCACCCTGAGGCTGGAAGACCAGCCCTGCACCCCCGTCCCTCCAGGTGAGCATGCCCATCACCACCCGACAGTCTTGTTCACCGCGGCTTCGCGGGAGGACCAGGCACCCGCGAGGCTAGAGGTCTTCTCCAGGCCTTGGTACGGAGGCAGCACTCACACCAGCTCATCCAATAGGATCCCGATGCTCTGGGTGGCCTCTGAGGGACCAGCGATGGGCTTGTTACACATGGGGCACACACAGCGTACTTCCAGCCACTTCACCAGACACCTGCGGGCAAGAGACGACCTGTTTTTCCCTAAGAAGATACCAGTCTGCTCCAGCTGTCTTTTCACGGAGCCCACCTGCTTCTCAGGACAAGAACCTCTCTATCCGCACCCCGGTCTAACCCCTCTGGCTTGCCTGGTGTCCAGACGGGATGAAGGGCATCACTGGCAAAGGGTAAATGGGAGGGGTCGGGATGGGAGGCTCTGGAAGATGCTCCCTGCTTCTTTCTTTCCAAGCCACCCCGGGACACACATCCCCACTGTGCACACTTACTTGCGGTGAAAGGCGTGTTGGCATGAGAGCACACCCAGATCATCCTTCCCCTTGAAGTCTTCCAGACAGACTGCACAGGTCTGCTGTGGGAAGAAGGGGGCCGCGTGAGAGGAGATGGGGGAGAGCCTCACTCCTCCATCCTGAATACCCAGCACCTCATCCTCACCCAAGAGAGAACTCACCCTGACAGGGCGGTAGCCATGAACCACAGGGGACCGCCTTAGATTTAAGTCGACCCAAATAAGAGGAAATTCAACATTTAGTTCCTCAGTCACACTAGCCACATTTCAAGTGCTCAGCAGCTGAGAAGTGGCTAGTGGTCCCCACACCGGATGGTCAGAGAGCATTTTCAGATTTCCACTGGGCAGTGCTGTTATAGAGGAATCTTTTTTTTTTTTTTTAAACTTAAGTATAGTTGAATTACAATGTTGTGTTAATTTCTGCTGTACAGCAAAGTGACTCAGTTATACATATATATGTTTTTTCATATTCTTTTCCATTATGGTTTATTATAGGATATTGACTATAATAGTTCCCTGTGCTATACAATAGGACCTTGTTGTTTATCCATTCTCTGTATCATAGTTTGCACCTGCTAATCCCAAGCTCCCAAATCCATCCCTCCCCTACCCCCCTTCCCCTTGGCAAGCACAGGTCTGTTCTTTATGTCTGTGAGTCTGTTTCTGTTTCGTAGATAAGTTCATGTGTCATATTTTAGATTCCACATATAAGTGATATCACATGGTGTTTCTCTTTCTCTTTCTGACTTACCTCATTTAGGAGGATAATCTCTAGGTCCACCCATGTTGCTGTAAAGAGCGTTATTTCATTCTTTTTTATGGCTGAGTAGTTATGATTTTTAAGCCTTTCTAGCCTAGGACCTTTGGTGAGGGGGCACTTATCAGTAACTAAAAGATGGGGGTCTGGTGTATGGTTTACATCTTTAAATCCAGCCTTACATCCCAATATATTATAACCCCTTCGATCCCAGCTGAATTACTCTTCTGGAGGAGAGCTAAAGAAACACTGGAACTTGTGGACATCATGACAGTGGACCCCAAAAAGAGGGATGAGATGAGGCCACGTCCAGGCAGAGTCTTGTGTGTAGTGAGACCTGTGATCCTCCCCACTCAGACAACCACACACACACTCTCTGCAGGAGTGTCTATGGTTATGGAAGGAAGTCTTGGGAAATGAGTTAGGTGACCCCAAAGGCATAGGTGGGAAAGGAAGAGGAAATGGTGTAGTCCTAAAGGAGTCAGAGTTGAGGGGCCCCAGGGAGTGGGTGTGATGGGGAGGGGAGGGGAATGGGGGGAAACAGGGAAGAACCTCAGGGCTGGACACACGCATCAGATCCACAGTCACTAGGACAGAGCATACACAAAGGTAACCTCTTTCAGACCAATACCTGGGGGGGTCTGAGCAGGGGAAAGTTGCTGAAATCTGGCATGGAGTGGTCTTACCGTCTTCCCCATTAAGATTATGCCTAGTGGGCTTCCTGGGGCCATGGGTCACTCCATGTATCCAAACCCTTTTGTGATCCTTTTGTTTTCTGCCTGCGCTGGTTCAGTTACAGACATAACAGATTCTGCATATTGATCACCTCCTGGGATGAGTTTTATTTCGCCCAAGGAAATAGGAAGGCAGGGACTAAAAAGGTTCCTGAAAAGGTCAGGCTGAGATTGCTGGAGAAGGTTTGCCTTACCCTCTGGGCACTCCCGCGACCTGTCCCAATGCACTCACCCCATATAACTGTAACTTCTTGGCATCACCTTTAAGCACCACCTGGGGAAAAAAGGGGAGGCCTGGTATCAGGAGCAACCAAACACAGGGGCCAGGTGGTATCAGCCGCCAAGGAAGGGAGCGAGTCCCTGGCCCCGCACAGGAGTGCCCCCGTGACCCTCCCGTGAAGGAGGAGGGCTTTGGGCCCTGCCTGGGCCCAGCCAGACTTGAGGACGGGGAAAGGGGTTAGCCTCGGAGGGGACCAGAGGGGAGGCCAGGCCAGCTTAAACCCGCTCTCTGCCCGCACCCCCTCCCCAAGCAGGGCTAATAGTGGATGAAGTCTCGGGGCAACACGTAGACTTCATTTACCTCTTTATATCCGTACCGTTCGCTCTGTGCCTGGTTCCGGAGTTTGCTGGGGAAGCAAGAAAGAGGGGAGAGAAGAGGTCATTATGTCTTTGCACAAACAGCCATTCAGAGCAGGAGAGGCCGGCCGGCTGCTTGGGGCGTCCTTCTGGGGGTGGGGAGGTGTGCTTCCCATAGACACACGGAGTATGCACGGCGCCCTCTGCAGGTCACCAGACTGGGTTAAGGACTCAAGACTCTTACTCAGGTTCAACTGCCTCAAAACTCACTGCCAGCTCCCCCAGATTGGGGGCGTCTCTGCAGAGCACCCTAATATTGAGTTGGCCAAAAAGTTCGTTCGGGTTTTTCCGTGTGATGCGATGAAAACCCGAACGGACTTTTTGGCCAACCCATAGTTCATTCACCCTCCCTGCTGTCTCTGGTAGGTCACTCACTTCCTTCAGGCTCCCCAGATATACAGATCAACCATCTGCTTGCTGACTGTACAGTAGTTAGATTTTTTTTTTTTTTTTTTTTTTTGGCCGTGCCACACAGCTTGCAGGATCTCAGTTCCCTGACCAGGGACTGAACCCACGCCCTCGGCAGTGAAAGCACGGCGTCCTAATCACTGGACCACGAGAGAATTCCCAGAAGTTAGATATTCTTAAGAGGGACATTTCCACCAAGCCAGGGCAGCAGGATAAAGTCTGTTGAGCCTGGGGAATTTTCCACTCAGAGAACACAAGTATTCTGGAACCAGAGCACACGCCTTCCCCACTTCACAGCACCAGGCCAACACAGGCAATCCCTTCTTTGTTTTCCTCTTTTTGTTTCAAGCTGGTGGCCCGCATACAACCGGACTCTCAATGGCCAAAACACAATGGCCAGAACACGCCGTTACTAATGGCAGGAGCATAATTGTGATGGAGGATTTGCTACGCCTGATCTCTGCACCAATTCCAAACAACTTCCAGGGGGAGAGACGTCCCTTTTTGCAGATGAGGAACACGGCGTCCAAAGAAGTTAAGTAACTTGCCCAAATGCCAGAGCTGGGTGGCAGCAGAGTCTGGATTTGAATCAAAGTCGATCTGATGACAGAGGCCGAGCTGTTCAACACACACTGTGGCCTGCTTCACCAATTAGGTGGCACATACCATGGTCCTGAGAATATGAGATGGTTTTGGGAAACGCCCTTTCATCAACAAGCCTCCGACTCTGAATGGCTTACTATGCAGATGGCTGGGACCATGATTACACATTGATCATAATTTTTTTTTTTTTTCTGTTTTATTTTCAGTGAGGGAAACCTTCTGAATTGCGCAGGGAGCTCTATGGCCTCCTGTACTTGGGAACTAGATGGGGCTTTCTCTCCCACGGATCATTTCAACCAAAGAGCTGCGTTATTGGAAGGACACATCAGAAAACCACCAGGTTAGGTAGGATAGGGGTAGCAAACCACGGCCTCCTGAGAGCCAAATCCAGCTGACTGCTTGCTTCATAGGGCCTAGAAGCTAAGAAAGGTACTTATTCTTAAATGGCTGATAGCAGGAATCCAAAGAATATGTCATGCCATGTTAAAATTATATGAAACTCAAGTTCAATGCCTATAAAATTTTACTGGGGCAGAGCCACGTTATACTGGGTTGGCCCAAAAGTTCATTCAGGGGTTTCCACATCTTACAGAAAAACCCGATCTTTTTTTGGCCAACCCAATAGCTTAGGTACCGTCTACGGCTGCTTCTGCACAGTAGGTCTGGGTGGTTCAGACAGAGATCATATGACCCGCAAAGCCTATAATATCTGGCCTTTTGCAGAAAAAGATTGCTGGCCTGGGTTAGAGGAAGAGAATCTCCAATCACGAGCCTCAGTCGAAGGGAGCGAGGTAAGATGCCCCAAGAGCAACACCGAGATGCTGGAACCAGAGCGGAGGGGGGTGCAGAAGGTCTGGAAGAGCCGTGCCTGATGCACAGCCAGGGGGCAGATTAAGATCGGGCTGCCGCCACCTCCATGGCTCCTAACAGGAGGTCAGGGAACAGGTGGGGCGGGTGTCCCCCTTCCTTGGTCTGAGGGTGGCATCGGACAGTTTCTGGTCATTGGAGGGTTGGGCTAAGGGCCTAACCAGGACTTGCACCGTCCCACCCTTACCTTTGCACTTTCATATATACACTGTGTCCCCACTTCCAAATGAGAGGGGCGGGGAAGGATGCACCCAAAGCTTAAGTGATCAAGTGCGACCTGCCTGACACTGGGTTAACCTGGGGAAGAAAGAAAGTGATCGCATCGCCGGGGTGCTCACAGCCGCCTTCTGAGGGAGACACTGTTGCTCTGTTAGCAGGTATGCACAGAGTAAATAAGGAAGTGGTGAGGAGTCCACTTCCTGACTCAGAGCGAGGGGTTGTCCGTCTCTTGAGCCTCGCCTGCCTCGCCTGCAACATGGCTACACCTACGGAGTACGTTCAGGGCCTTTCTGCTTGCTGTGTCGTAGGGTGCCTGAGGTGCCCTCCTTCTCCACCCTCGGCCCTTCTATCTGCTCCCTTTAATGGTCTCACCTGGGGATCCTCCAAAAGCCTGACTCTTAGAGCCTAAGACTATCTGTCGGAACAGTCAAGCGCTTCAGGGCCACGTTCTATATTCACTCTGCATGTAGATTTCCATATCAGGAAGGTATAGATTGTGATGAAATGGGGCCAAAAGGGTTGCAAGGGAAACAAAGCAAAAAGCAGAGATCCTGGGCCATCCCAGCAGGGGACGGAGTGCCAACAACTCTGGACAGGTGGCCTTCTCAGCTGTTGGGTGAGCAAAGCAACTAAAAATACCCTGAATTCAATGAGACCATTTCTAGCCGCTGCCAGTGGGCTCTCCCCAGCTTTTCCCTTTTGCAACAAACAATGCAGCCAGGTCCTGAAAATAATGGTTCCTTTCCTGCCCAGTTGTACTTCACGGGCCCCTCCATCCTGTGTAGGGCAGAGATCAGCTCCTGCGGTCGGGGGTTGGGAGTCAGGGAGACAGAGAGAGGGGGAGCTGGGGAGCAGAGGCTGGCCTTGGCCGATGAGCTCACCAGGTCAGGAGGGGGGGTCACGGGCCTATTTTGGCTGAGGAGGAAACCGAGAAGCAGGGAGAGGAAGTGGCTTCTGTGCTTGTGTGTCTTTCTATATATAGACACTCCCAGGCTGCCACATGCCAGCAAGCCAGGGTCAAACTGGCTTCAGGCAGGCTGCAGGACAGAGGGCAGGGTGGCAAAGGGGCAGATTACTGCAGGAGGAACAGGTGGCGCCGAGCAGCCCCGCAGTGGGGAAAGCTTCTGGTATCATGTGGTTGCAGCTCTGTTCTTTAGCTCCAGCCAAACAACAAATAAATCAGCCATACCCAGAGCTCCCAGCCCGTCCTTCTGCAGGACCACGATCTCTAGCTGCAAGGGGGTGGCCATGGATGCCACAGCTGTTCCCATTCAAGGAAAAGAAATCAGAGAAGACCAACATCTAGAATCTGAAAGACTCTCCCTAATTGTCATCAGACTAGCTCACCTCTCCATCTTCCTGGATATAGGACCTGCGGCAGATCTTTTACTGTCTGAGCATGCATTTCCTCATTTATGAAGCAGAAGCAGGCTGATACCGAAACTGGAGGCAAGTTCGGAGGACTAAGTAAGCTAAATGTTTTACAAAATGCTGACCATGATACCTGGCACACAGAAGGTACCTGGTAAAGAGGAGCTAAAACCCTAAGATCGGGCTTCCCTGGTGGCGCAGTGGTTGAGAGTCTGCCTGCTAATGCAGGGGACACGGGTTCGAGCCCTGGTCTGGGAGGATCCCGCATGCCGCGGAGCGGCTGGGCCCGTGAGCCACAGCTGCTGAGCCTGCGCGTCTGGAGCCTGTGCCCCGCAACGGGAGGGGCCGCGATGGTGAGGGGCCCGCGCACCGCGATGAGGAGCGGTCCCCGCACCGCGATGAAGAGTGGCCCCCACTTGCCGTGGCCAGGGAGGGCCCTCGCGCGAGCCGAAGACCCAACACAGCCAAAAATGAATAAATAAAGTAGCTATAAAAAAAAAAAAAAAAAAAAAAAATTAAAACCCTAAGATCACACCTATTAGTGGCAGCATCAGGAAATGAAGCCCGGTCACCCACATACTGGCTCAGAGTGATTTTGTAGATTTTCTTCTCTTGACCACGTTTGCAGCCTGGCATGGGTGTGCCTCTGTGTGTGCGTGCAGGGGCCAAACAGAGTTGGTTTTACAGCCTCCTGCCAGCGTCACACAAAAATCTTTGCTATGTCTCCATCTTCCGTCTCTGGGGAGTTGCATAAATTGCTTCATATGGGGAGAGCGCGGTGGTTGGTGGTCAGGAAGACGAAAGAGTTTGCAGAAGAAAACTTAGGCTTGGGGAAAGGGGAGGGGTGGTGAGATACAGGAAATCTACCCTCACTTACTAATTAGATGCAAATTTTAGACTCTACCTCTTCTGCAAAGACTTGTAAGTGGAAAATTTCAGTCCTGGGGGCTTTCTAAAGTCCTGAGAAAGAAGGAGCCCAAGGTAGTAGATGGGGAGTACAAGAGAGCAGGGCCCACGGGCACCTCCCCTTCTTAAGAGGGAGCTCCTCCAGCCCGAGGAATTCGGACAAGTATCTACTTTCCCTCTAGCCTCCTGCCAGGTGAAGCACTCAAACCCACTGGGACATCTCAGTGGGGAACAGGAACTCCTTTTTCCTTCGTCTTAATTTAATCTTCTTAGGTGATTTGATCAGACGCCAGCCTAGACCCCAGCTGACATCCGTCTACCCAGGCGTTGGGTGATCATGTGTTTGTGTATGTGGGGTTGTGTGGCTTGGTTATCACAATGGCTCTCAGGACCATTAGCACATTCTAATGGTCAGGGGTGTCCAGTGTTCCCCAAAGCACAAGACAGTCCCATACAATGAGGAATTGTAAATACCAGTAGGGCACCCTAGTCAGAAACACTACTGTATTTTCCACTCTGAATACCAGGCATGCCCCACATTTTTTTTTTTTTTTTTTCCTGCCCCACATTTTTGATAGAAAACAGCCACCAGTTCCCTTGTCTGCAAGTGAAGAAAACAGTTCCTGGAGCTTGGCTAGCACTGCCACGCTCAAGAAGTGATGGTTTTCAGTTTTTTCTCTCTCAAACATAAGAGCTTACAAGGCAGAACAAACAAGCAGCTCTGCAGACACCAGCTTGCTAATATTAGCATCTGGAGGGATGACAGCAGGATTTCCCAGGAGGGCAGAGGATCATGACATTGGTGTAACGATGCCTCCCATCCCTGGCCATCCAGAGAGTGCGAATGGGCGGAGAGAGACAGCTAGGGACCACTGATGATATTACTTGGACAGTCATTCTAGGCAACCTGAGAATAACTGGCCAAAGGGTGGGAATGCAGCCTGACCCATGCTGACCTTATATGCTCTCCAACAACTTGATAGGCTGATGTAAATAGAAACACCAGGCCTCAGGGGCCCAGCCAGGGGCAGGACTAAGTCCTGTCCTCAAAGCAGCGGCCCCAGCTGGAGGCTGGTGACTCTGTGACCGGAGCCTCGCTCAGTTCACCCTCCCCATGGCCGCCGCCTCCTAGACTCCCCCAACCCCAGGTCAGCCAGCAAGCCACCCACCTGATAAAATAGCAGCAGAAGATGAGGCTGAGCATGAAGACGAAGATGCCTGTGCCGAAGATGACCATGTAGATGTTGAGGGGAAGGTCTTGGAAACTGATGGGTGGCATCGAGCAGGACTTGTTGGTGCTCACCAGTCCCAGGCCGCAGAAACACCCTGCAAAGAACGGGGAGGGAAAGTATTACAATAGTGGGAAATTTACCATCGGGGCCACTCTGTGTGAGCAAGGATGCAGGGAGAAATGGCAAACCTCTGACTCGGGGGCTTACTTTTTTTTTTTTTTTTTTTTTTTAAATTGGAGTAGAGTTGATTTACAATGTTGTGTTAGTTGCTGGTGTACAGCAAAGTGATTCAGTTATACATATACATATATTCTTTTTCATATTCCTTTACATGATGGTTTATTACAGAATATTGAATATAGTTCCCTGTGCTATACAGTAGGTGCTTGTCGTTTATCTATTTTATATACAGTAGTTTGTATCTGTTAATCCCAAACTCCTAATTTACCCTTCCCTGATTCCCTTTCCCCTTTGGTAACCATAAGTTTGTTTCTGTGTCTGTGAGTCTGTTTCTGTTTTGTAAATAAGTTCACTTGTATCATATTTTAGATTCCACATACAGGTGATATCATATGCTATTTGTCTTTCTCTGACTTACTTCACTTAGTATGATCATCTCTAGGTCCATCCATGTTGCTACAAATAGTGTTATTTCATTCTTTTTTATGGCTGAGTGATATTCCATTATGTATATATATATACCACATCTTTATCCATTCATCTGTGGATGGAGACTTGGATTGCTTCCATGTCTTGGCTATTGTAAGTACTGCTGCTGTGAACATTAGGGTGCATGTATCTTTTCGAATTAGAGTTTTCTCCAGATATATGTCCAGGAGTGGGATTGCTGGATCATATGGCTATTTTTAGTTTTTTAAGGAACCTCCATACTGTTTTCTGTAGTGGCTGCACCAATTTACATTCCAGGGGCTTATATCTGTACCCTAGTTCCAACACTTACTAGCTACATCATCTTGGGTAAATTATTTAACCAATCTACGAAATGGGATCATACACACAGTACTTAAACCAGCATCCCCATCTAGGGGATCAAGGATTCAGGCAATGGGCGGAAAATGGAAAACTCACTTCCATCAGGGAGAAGCCTATACAGTGCAGTAGCAAAGTGAAGAGCCTTAGGTGAGGAAAGGTACACTTGGGCTCCAATCCCACCTCTCCCTAGCTATGTGACCTTTAGGAAATTACCTCGCTAAGCTCCACTTTGTCACAGGAAAACAAGCAATTTGCAGAGAGGACCGAAAACCATGGTGTAAGAAATACGCTTTGTAAATTGCAAAGTGCAGTTGCAAAGGTCATTTGTCATTATTAAGCTACCTGCTCCAGAAGCCAAACTGCACCAGGACCAGAATAGAAATTGCTCACTCTGAGGCTGGGCCAGCATTCCAGAAAGGGGCAGGGGGTGAGGGCTGGGAGCTACAGCTAACTTTTACTGGCCACCTTCCCCCTTTCTACTCAAAGCCTTGCCGTGCAGTCCCCTAATGGCAGTGGCATCCCCAGAGCTCGTCAGAAATGCAGACTCTCCTGCCCACCCCCACTGAAATGAATCAGAATCTGTTACAGTTTAACAAGGTTCCTTCAGCTTGGGAAGCACTGGTGGCCACTGGATGCTTCCCTTTCTCACATGACTCAGGGGTAAATCCTGATTGGTCCAAAGGTGGTAATCACCTTGTCCTTGCCAGGGGTTTGGTTTTGGGGTACGTATGTGACAGGGCTCTGGCTGAAGAAACAAAGAGCAGGTCTGTTGGAAAAGACAAGATTTTCTTTTTTTTTTTAGGGGGGGGTCACATCTCCCCAAAATACCTGGAAAGGTGGCAGCCAAGTTATAGCTGGAAAGAGAGAAGTTCAATATCAAGCTGGTGGCAGAGAGGACAAGGAAAGAAGAAAGATGTTGTCAGTTGAGTTGCTGGATTAAGCAATCCTAGAGCCACTATCTTGGGACTGCTGGTTCTGAGAATTAGTAAATTTTCTATCATGTTTATAAAGAAAGAAAAAAAAAAAAAGATAGGGCTTCCCTGGTGGCGCAGTGGTTGAGAATCTGCCTGCTAATGCAGGAGACACGGGTTCGAGCCCTGGTCTGGGAAGATCCCACATGCCACGGAGCAGCTGGGCCCGTGAGCCACAGCTGCTGAGCCTGCGCGTCTGGAGCCTGTGCCCCGCAACGGGAGGGGCCGCGATAGTGAAAGGCCCGCGCACCGCGATGAAGAGCGGTCCCCGCACCGCGATGAAGAGTGGCCCCCACTTGCCGCAACTAGAGAAAGCCCTCGCACGAACCGAAGACCCAGCACAGCCAAAAATAAATAAATAAATAAATAAATAAATAAATAAAATTTAAAAAAAAAAAAAAAAAGATAGATTTAACCACAAGCCAGTTGAGTGTTTTTTCCTGTTTGCAGGCAAAAAATATCAATGATCTGAAAGGTAAGCCTCAAACTCTTGGATTTCAGAAAGTGCTGGGACAAGAAGGCTAGACTTTACCATACACCTGCTATCACCCAAGCACATTCTCATGCTATAACTTAACCTTTGTAATAAGGCCACTGTGAAATGTTACTCCCCACCCCGCCATGGGGAAAAAGACTCAATCATCATTAAACAATGTGTCTACAGTCAAACAGCTAAGAAGGCCTGGCTTCAAAGCCCTCTGGGGAATTCCCTGGTGGTTCAGTGGTTAAGACTCCATGCTTTCACTGCCGAGTGCGCGGGTTCAATACCTGGTCAAGGAACTGAGATCCTGCGAGGTGTGAGGGGTGGGTGAACCTCTAGACTCAAGCCCTCAATGTGGGTTTTAAGTACTTTCCTGACATCGTAGTTAGGAGCCAGACCACCATTAATACACTTTGGAATCCTACACCGCAATTAGCGAAGCGACCCCAACTCAGCGGAAGACTGGCTTGAAAGACCGGAGTCATCTTTGACCTCATACATCTCAGCCCTCCTCATCCCCGAGATCAATCTAGTGATCGATATAATGAACCTCCCTCCAAATCTCTTTCAGATTGTGTGCCAACTGTACTGCCAAGTCTCTATTCCAGACAGACTTGGAGCCCAATTCTACTCCAAGTGCCTATTAATTGATGTCTAGTCCCTCCTCTAATTTAGCCCACATGTCTGACATTTCCTTCCACTTGGTTTCTAACATGTGTTTCCCAGACTCATGACTGGCTTCAAGTCCTCCTAAACACACGTGCATTGGGTCCCCTCTTTACCGCCCTGACTCAGTATCCTCCAGCCTCACCCCAGGTGGGCCAGCCTCCTCTCTAATTCTTGCCCATCTCTGTCTTCAGCTGCCTCCACACCTTTGTTCATGAAGCTTTCTCTGCCTGAAACTCCC
This sequence comes from Balaenoptera acutorostrata, assembly GCF_949987535.1. Lineage (NCBI taxonomy): Eukaryota > Metazoa > Chordata > Mammalia > Artiodactyla > Balaenopteridae > Balaenoptera > Balaenoptera acutorostrata. Next base: position 13,101,094 of record NC_080084.1, on the reverse strand, counting down.
TCTCCTTCCCCAAAGTCCCCCAAACCTGGTCTTTGTGATATTCCAGGGACTCCCCCACCCCGAAATCTATAGTGCTCACAGCCTGTATCACGTGTTCCGGCTCTGGCACACTCTGTAACTGTCTTATGTTGCCCCACTGTTCCTAGAATCAACTTCATTTAACTCGAACAGGCATTAAGCAGTGATTACATGACAAGTACCACAACAGACATTGAAGATAAAAAAGCAAAGAAGAAAGACAAGATAATTTTATTGTCTAGGGAAGAAGACAGACACAAAGGTTTTCACCATACAAAGTGAGGCCCATAGTAGAGGTGTGATTATATACAATCCTGAGATCAGAGATGAGGAGCTCTAACAAGCCTGAGTGCTCCTAGGTCTAAGGACAGTGAAGTGGACTTTTGTACATTCTCCAGTGCCTACCCTCGTGTTTGGCTTGTTTTCAATAACTGGTTAACAGATAAATAACTCCTGATTTTTCTCAAGACGATCTGGTCATCTTGGCAAAAGCTCCCACTTCAAAGTAAGGAGACTGAAGTTTGGGAAAATTGCCCAGAAACTGCCCTCAGCTAACAGATGACCAGTCAACCAACAAGTACTGCTGCTGGCTTGATTTACACACTGACCTAGACACTGTGGGGAAACAAAAAGTAAAAGTAGTTCTTATCCTGAAAGACTTTTTGGCTAAAGTTGGAAAAAAATTAATTCGCTACTGAACTTTGCTCAGCCCTTGCTTCTGAGCCTCCAGTTTGGGTTAGAAAGTTCTCACCACCCCTTCACCCTCCACTTAAATATTTGATCTCTGTGGGCCAAAGGAGATCAATTTTCCATGAAGACATCATGGTGGGCTGGCCAGGGAGGGACAATTTTCCGTCTACTCGAAAAGGGCCTTTGGGCTTCTCTTCCATGGAACTCTGTCCTCAATGCCAAGAGGGCTTCTTCCCCACCAGGCACATCTCCCTAATCCCTGTCTCATCAATTGTTGATGCTGTAAGAGGGTCTAACCCTCAACCTGCCTTTGCTCTCCACGCACCTTTTATGAGCTGGATCCTGGCATCTTTAGGGTCCCAAAGAACTTCACTGGGTTCCCTGTTCTGGGAACTTGCACAGCAATGGCCATAGCGAATACAGAGGGTTTACATGTATTCACTCTGGAGGCACTCTGGCCTCAGCACTTTATCAGTTTATCTTGACCAGGTTATCTTGCTGAGAGAAGCTTCCCCTGGGGCTCCAGGATTGAGTCAGTGAGTTTGGGACTTTCTGTGATAAAGTATGGTTGAGAAGAGCTTCATAGCTGAGAAGAGATGGTCCGTTTGCTTGCATTCTGATTAAAAAGAAGTGAGAAAACTATACCTTGGGCTAAAAACTGACAGTGGAGTAGTTTTTTTTCCTCTAAACTTATAAGGACAGAACACCAACCCCAGGAAAGAGGGGTTTTAGATATTTTTCACAGAGGTGTGTGGAGGAGGATTGCTTCTTCACTGGAGTCAGAACAGTCATCTCTCTGTCACTTTAAGAAGTGACAAGAGGGACTTCCCTGGTGGCGCAGTGGTTAAGAGTCCGCCTGCCAGTGCAGGGGACATGGGTTTGAGCCCTGCTCCCAGAAGATCCCACATGTCGCGGAGCAACTAAGCCCGTGCGCCACAACTACTGAGCCTGCGCTCTAGAGCCTGTGAGCCACAACTACTGAGCCTGCGCTGTAGAGCCCGCGTGCTTAGAGCCCGTGCTCTGCAACAAGAGAAGCCACCCCAATGAGAAGCCCGGGCACCGCAACTAGAGAAAGCCTGCACGCAGCAACGAAGAACCAATGCAGCCAAAAATAAATAAATAAATTTAAAAAAAAACTATTAAAAAAAAAAAGAAGTGACAAGAACAGGGAACTATATTCAGTATCCTGTGATAAACCGTAATGGCAAAGAATATAAAAAAAGAATGTCTATATGTGTAATAACTGAGTCACTTTGCTGTACAGCAGAGATGGACACAACATTGTAAATCAGCTACACTTCAGTAAACAAAAAAAAAAAAAAGAAAAAAAAAGTGAAAAGAAACACAACACTGTAAATCAACTATACTTCAATAAAAATTAAATAAATTTAAAAAAAAAAAGAAGTGAAAAGATAAAGCAGCAAGTCCTCTGCTGGTCTAAACCCTCACAGGAAAGGGGGCTGCCCAGAAGAACCACCTTGGTTCTTCTCCTGAAGTCTGTTCCATTGTTTCCGCCGACCTATGAAAGCCTTGACATCAGAATGTTTCGTGTCTGAGCAGCGGGCCGGGAGCTGGAGTGACGTCAAGAGAAGGGCTGGCCAAGAAAGACCAGTGGATCTGGGAAACGCTTCTCCTTCCCAGCCAACAGGAATCTTTCCCAGATGCTGGGATGCACCGTCCTTCCTCACCCCACCCCCTCGTCCCCACTCCAGCAATGCTGCCTATCACACGCACAGCTTGGTTCATTTTCAGGAAATCAGATCCTACCAGCAAGAGGAAGAGGGGGATGGGGGCCCCCTTATACACATGCTGCCCAAACCCTGCCTTAAAACAAAAGCCTCTTGAAATAATTAATGCAAGATCTGGAAAGAGTCTGCTCTCAAGAATGGATTTTTTTCCCCCCCTAACTAGCCAGCCTACCCTACTCAGGGATAAGGCCTGCTGCTTTGGTCCCCCCGGTCCCCTTCCCCCTTTCAGCAGAAGAAGTGCCTCCGCCGCGCTTCCCCCTTTCACCAGAAACTCTCCAAGCTTTAGAACAACGCAGTCAAGATTCTAGGGCCACTGGAGAGCATTAGGAGCCAAAGTTTTGAACTGACCCGTACAGAAGGGCCCTCTTTTCAGGTAGCCTGGGCGAGGAACCAGACCCAAGCCCAACCTCTACGCATCACCTGAACCGCTAAAAGCCTCAGGTGGGATGAATTTAGCATCACCCAGGCCGGGGTGGGAGGGGTGATCGGGTCTGGAGGCGCGGCCACCGCCGAGGCACAGGAGCTAGTACTGTGGTCTGGCCTCGGGGCCCGTGAGCACAGCTCCCCAGGCAAGCCCTGCTCTCAAGGGTAGCCGGGCGCCGAAAACTCTGCAAGGCTTTATCAATCCAATAAAGCCACGCTCATTAGTCCGGCGTCTTCCACCGTCACAAAGCCCCCTAAGCCGCCGGTGCGAAGCCAACAAAGGCGCAGAGGAAGCCGCCCCGGCGCGCCGCCCCGCACGCCGCACTGTATACATATTTAAAATAGCCTGAAAAGTTTCAGGCCAGGAACTTGAGCTCCCTCTAGGAGATCCGAGCCCGAGCGCGGATTTAATTCTCCTCCGACAACCACAACAAAGAACAGAGTTTGAGCGCACAAAGGCAAGGGAAGGGGGTAGGAGTGCGAAGCCGCCACACAAAGGCCGGGAACCCCTCGGCTCCCACGCCCCCTCCCCGCCCCGCCCGCCCGCCGCCAGCTCAAGAGATCCTTCCCAGCCCTGGAGTTAAACCTGAATTTTTTTTTTCCCCCCCAAATTCCGCGGTGTGCAGAGCAGAGTCGGGCGCCAGGACGCCTCCCCGCCGGTCCCGTTTCAGGAAAAACTTGGCTCGAGAGGGAGAACGAGCCCTCGGATCTGAAGCCTGGCGCCCCGCTCTCCGCGTCTCCGGCCGGCTCCGCGCCCCTCGCCCTCCCGGCCCGGGACTCACCGTTACACCACTGGAATGGGTGCATCAATGAACTCTCGGCTGGCTTCCTCGGGCGAACGAACGCAGGCGGCGGGTCTGGCAGGCGGGGTGGGCGCGCCGGCTGGCGGGGTCGCAGGAGGGGCGGATGCGGTGCGCGGCAGCCGCCTTCCTCTGCAAGTCGAACTCCCTCCGCAGCGGGGGGCTTCGGCGAGGTGGGTTTTAGAGCAACAAAGAGGAAAGAAGAGGAAACAAACAGAAAGGCCCCGGGATCAAAGCACCGCGGAGGAAAGGCAGGAAGGGCCCCGGGGCTGGTGGGGGGCGGGGAGCTGCGGGGCGCCGCAGGGCCTGGTGGAGGCGCCCGGTGGGCAGAGGAGGGAAAAGCCTTAGCGCGAGGCGCGATCCAGTTGCCTGGGCGCAAAGGGTAGAAGCCAGGGACTTCGAAACTGACACGGTGCGCGCACACCCCCCTCCCTTATACTCCCCCTCCCCCTGCCCCGGGAAACTCCGCCCCCCCGCCGTCACCCGCCCTCTGGCCAATGAGAGCCTTTCTCTGGTCCCCGGGCATTATTTGCAGGTCTGCCCGGATCGGAGGGTGGGGAGCATCTTTGCTCCTCGGGCGCCTTCCCCCTTCACCTTCCCAGTCCTCGGGATACTTGAGTGGAGAAAGAAGCGCGCAGCGCGGTGGGATGGCCGGAGCAGCCGGGGCCAGTCTCCCCCGCTAGGAAAGCGGAGGAAACGGAACAATTAGTGCCACATTGTTTTCTGCCTCCAGATCTGTTACTGTTTAGCATTTCTATAGCTCTTTGAGAAGCCAGCTCCGGGGAGTGGTTACATTTCTGCCCAGAGGGCAAGAACTTGGTCCTAGGTGGCGGCTCGCACGTTCCTTTGCTGGCTTCCAAAGAGGGAACTTTGCAGCAACAAGGTTGGACCCAGAGATTATCATGCTAAGTAAAGTAAGTCAGATAAAGACAAATATCGTATGATAAACCTTATATGTGGAATCTAAAAAAATGATACAAATGAACTTAATTACCAAACAAATAGACTCACAGACAGAAAACAAAGTTATGGTTGGTTACCAAAGGGGAGAGGGAGGGATAAATTAAAAGTTTGGAATTAACAGATACACACTACTATAGATAAAATAGATAAACAACAAGGACCTACTGTATAGCATAGGGAACTATATTCAACATCTTGTAATAACCTATAATGGAAAAGAATCTGAAAAAGAATATCTGAATCACTTTGCTGTACACCTGAAAGTAACACAACATTGTAAATCAACTATACTTCAATAAAATAAATAAGTAAATAAAATAATAAAATAAAATAAATAAAATTGCTGAATAGAATTCTGTTGTATGACTATAACACAACTTTTTTGTCTGTTCACCAGTTGTTGGATATTTGAGTTATTTCCAGTTTGGGGCTATTAAAAATAAAGGTTTTCAGGACAAAACAAACAAAAAACAAAAGAGGGAACTGAAGCCAGGATTTGAAGCAGATGAATTCGGAAGGTGAGATCTGGAAAGTGCTTTAGCTGTCTTCTTATTTTTGGAGAGCCGTCACCCCACCACACGCCCCCAGTTTTATAAACAAGGAACTAAGGTCTGAAGCTTAAGCTTAAGGTAGACTTATCAGGGCTCTAAGCTCCTGAGCAGCAGAATCAAACCCAGACATCCACATTGGCAATACCATAAGGGCAGCATCTTCAGCATCTAGCACCACACAGGTGTTGAAGAAATAGTACTTGGAAGAAAAGCTGAATCTCTTAATTTTCTGTCCAATGTGATGATTTCTTTTACCTGACATTGCATTGTTTCTTTCTGTCTCTCTTTCTTTCCCTTTCTTCCTGCCTTTCTTTATCTCCCTTCCTCCCTCCTTTCTCTTCTTTCCTTCCTTTCTTCCTTCCTTTATCTTCCTTTCTTTCTCTTTCTTTCTTTCTCTTTCTTTCTCCCTCCCTTCCTTCCTTCCTTTCTTTTCTTTCTTTCTCTCTCCTTCTTTTTCTATCTTCCTTTCCTTCTCCCTCCCTCCCTCTGTCCCTTCATTTGTCTCTTCCTCTGCCTCCTTTTTCCTTGCTTTGTCTTTCTGTCTTTCATTTTTTCAGAACACATTCACTACGAGCCTACTTTATGCCAAGAACTGTTTCACTGGAGACCCATCAATGTCCTCAAGCCTGCTCTCCTGGGATTTACATTGCATGAGGAGGTAAACAGTAAGCAAGCAAGAAAACAAATAAGAATGACTCAATCTAATCTTCCTATTAGACTTAATGTCTTAATTGAAGGTAAGTACTTTCCCTGACTCTTGAGAGTTTGTAACACTCAGATAAGACTATGAGGATCAGTACTTTGTCATTTAAAAGCATGATGGTTAAGGTATCAAATGACTTGGCCAAGATCACTTAGCAATCTGCAAAAATAGTTCAGCGCTTACGTAATTGTCTGAAAACAATTGTTTTTCTTTATGAGCTACTCTGGAAGGGCATCATGGACAGATCCAACTAATTTCATCTCCTAATTGGACACTTACAAAAGCTTCCTAATTGGTCTCTCTGTCTCTAGTCTATGTCTTAGACTTTAGAGCCTGCAAGAATCACTGTTATGTGAGAGATGTTACACATGCAGACTCCCGGGTCTCAAGCCTGGAGATTCTGATTCAGTAGTTAAAGGTGGTCCCCAGAAGTGTTCATTTACCATGCCTTCCCCGCTCCACCACCAAATTCTCATGCAGTTATGCTGAAAGAAATAATGCTCTGATCTTACTCTCAAATCCATCCTCTCTGCTGGCCCCAGAGTTATCTTTCTAAAATATAAGTCTCATCATTTCTTTCTCTTGCTCAGCAACGTCTATTGGTTCCTGGTGTTTACAGGACAAAGTTAAACTCTAGAGTACGCCATTCAAATCATTTCTTTCTTTTTTTTTTTTCTGCAACACGTGGCTTGCGGGGATCTTATTATAGTTCCCTGACCAGGGATTGAACCCGCCTGCTTGGCAATGAAAGTGTGGAGTCCTAACCACTGGACTACCAGGGAATTCCCTCAAATCATTTCAGTCTGGCCTTTGCTTGTCAACCTAATGCCAAATGCACCCTCTCCTTCTCCATACACTTAATCAGCCACGAAGCTTCTACTGTTGTTCCTTGAATATATTCTTTCTTGACTGCGATTTTGTCCATGGTAGTGCTTATCTTTGGAATGCTCTTTTTCTTTCTGTGCCTGACATTTTGTAAGATTCGCTAAAAATTCACCTCTTCTGTGGCCCACCATTGTCAGCTTTCCCCTCTCTACGTCTCTTTGAACACTTTTCATGTACAATGTAGTATGTAGTGGGATTATCAAAATAATTATATGATTTCCTGAATTTGATCCCTTCGTGAGCCCTCCTCATAAGAGATTTTTCAAGGGCATGAATCATTTTTGTGGTGGTTCCAGTGTCTGGTTCAATAAATTATTTTGGAATGTATGTGCGTGTGAGTATATAAATTACCATACAATTTGAGCCAGATTCTCAGCACACTATAGAGGATTAAAACAACAACAACAGTAGAGTTGTTACTTATTCAATAGTTCTTTCTATTGGCTCAGGGGAAAGGTGTTGATAGGTGAGTCAGATGGTATTAAGGAATTCCTGCTAGGTGCCTCTAGGGCACACCTGGGAAAGAGGGCGAGCCTTTGAAGGGAAAATTGACAGGAAGTGAGGAATACCTCTTCCCTGCCTTAGGCTAAGGAACGCAGGTGGGAAGACACTCTAAAGGTAAGAATAGTGGAAATTTTCATGGAGATACAGCTGGTCAATTAGGGCAGTGGACATGGGCCATGAGTACAGTCACCAGAAAGTTCTTTAACAATTCAAGTGTTAAGCCTGACATTTTAAGCATTCACTAAGGTCTTCTGAGGCACTCAAGGACTCTAATTTAGGAAACCCAATGCATCCCTTCCCAATCTCCCACCCTCATCCCTCCTGGCCATTGTGGCCTTAGGGCAGTGCCCCAAATACTGTCTTAGATTGGGAGATATAGGTTGAAGGAAGAGCTTTGGTCTTGAGCATTCTTGGTCCAGTGGTTAGGGCTCCGGGCTTCCACTGCATCCACTGCAGGGGGCATGGGTTCAATCCCTGGTTGGGGAACTTAAGTTCCCACATGTTGTGTGGTGTGGCAAAAAAACAGACAAGCAAACAAAAGGTTAGTTCATTCCAGCATTTTCTTGGACTAAAGGGATGTATCAAAAAGAAGTTGATTTCTCACATCATGTCAATACAATTTAGATAACTCACCTTCCCCCCGACCTCAACCAATGATGCTTCATATGCCCAGCTTCTTGCAAATCAGGAAGACAAGTCTGGTTGTTTTGTGAGGAAGAAACGGAAACAGTAAAGAAGATGATGGATTATACATCATCCAAAGCCAAAGCCAGTTGAGAAGTATGAAGTAGAATTATGTTTCTAAATCTTCCATGGTAAGAGAGAAAAGTAATACTAAACCTCCAGAAAAACTGCTAAAGAGTCAGGGACTCTCTTCATTTTCAAGGCCGCACCTCAACATCCTCTTATACACCCCCAAAGCCCCCTCATTTTAAGGGCTTGTTAGCACTAGAGAAACGTATTTCGGAGAGAGAGTTAATTCTGTGGAGGAGCGTTGAGACCAGAAACCTTAATCCCATCATTTTACCTTTACTAAGAAACTCTCTCTTCCATGGGCCTCCAAAAGCAGCCCTAAAATATGGAAGAGAATACTAACCCTGGTTGGTTGTAAAAAGTGATAATTAACCCCAAATAATCATGTCATACTTCAAAATTAGACAAATTGTCACATTTCCCCAAACTTTTTCATTTCTTAAGAGAACAATTTTCAGAGGAACATGCAATTCTGCAATTCTTTAAAGGGGTTTAGAGTTGTTCATTTTGTATTTGGGCAAATGAGGCCCTTCACTCATTTTTCTTTTTTAATTTTATTTATTTATTTTTGGCTGCGTTGGGTCTTTGTTGCTGTGCATGAGCTTTCTCTAGTTGTGACGAGCGGGGGTTACTCTTCGTTGTGGTGCATGGGCTTCTCATTGCGGTGGCTTCTCTTGTTGCGGAGCACGGGCTCTAGGCACATGGGCTTCAGTAGTTGTGGCGCATGGGCTCAGTAGTTGTGGCGCACGGACTTAGTTGCTCTGCGGCATGTGAGATCTTACCGGACCAGGGCTCGAACCCATGTCCCCTGCATTGGCAGGCTTAACCACTGTGCCACCAGGGAAGTCCCACCCTTCACTCATTTTATTCTTAAAAGATCTGGCCTTCCTCTGTCCAGATACCCTGGAGGTCTCAGTACCAGGATGTTTGTAGGGGTGATTGATGCAACTCTTTTTTTTTTTTTTAATTTTTATTTTATATTGGAGTATAGTTGATTAACAATGTTGTATTAGTTTCAGGTGTACAGCAAAGTGACTCAGTTATACATATACATATATTCATTCTTTTTCAGATGCTTTTCTCATATAGGTTATCAGAGAATATTGAGCAGAGTTCCCTCTGCTATACAGTAGGTCCTTGTTGGTTATCTATTTTAAATATAGCAGTGTGTACATGTCAATCCCAAACTCCCGCTCTATCCCTCTCCTGCACCCTTCCCCCGTGGTAACCATAAGTTCATTATCTAAGTCTGTGAGTCTGTTTCTGTTTTGCAAATAAATTCATTTGTATGATGAATTTGGCCAAAGGTGTTCATAATTTTCCCAGCAAAGCCCAGGTCCTGTCTGTGGTTATCTAGGGAAGTGAAACAGCAATTTCCCCACCCCCGCCCCCAGCTCCCGACCCACCTGGGAAATCCAATAGGAGAATAAGGCTTTCATGTGACCCTGGAGGCAAATCTTCCTTTCTCTCTCCCAGAGGCTCATCAGTTCTGGGGTGACGGCCCAGGCTTTTCCCCAGGTATCTCTTAAGCATCCCTGATGATCATCCTAAGTGCCAGGGGAGGCCGGAAGGATACAGAAGCTATGGGGTTCAAGCTAACCTGGTTTCCCAGGAATCCTGCACGGTCCTGCTATGTCTTTGGATTTCTGGAATGAAGACAATACTCTAGGCCAGAGCTGAGCCATCATCCCTTGTGTGAGAGTGGAGATTGGAGAATAAAGCAGAGGAGGAGAGAAAAACTCCTTTGATTGACCACCTACTGCATGCCAAGCCCTGTGTTCAGTGCTTCACATATTTTCATGGATTCCTCACCAGAACCCTCGGGGTATGATTATTTTCTACTTTCTTATGAGATAAAATAGAAGCCCAAGAAGGTTAGGTTTCCCCCCAAATCACATAAGTGTTGTTGACAGAATTCCAACTGAACTTGTTCTCCATGAAACATGCTCTTTCCCTAAACAGTTAACCGTAATGAAAGCTCTGGAATCTGGCGTGGTATTAACTTATTTTCTCCCCTGGAAGATTAGGGCTTGTCATAACTCCACCACAGAGGGTCATATGAGAAAAAAAATGTTTGATAAGAGGGTCATACGAGAAACAACATGTTTGAAAAATGCTTTGCATGTACCTGGTCCATAAAAAGCCCCCAATAAATGTTCATTATTATTATCATCGAACTATATCGTGAAGCATCACGGCTCAGAAGTCGCATTGGGCCAGGAGCCAGTACCTGTAGTGTATCAATTAGGATACAGGCTAAGCTACTGTGGTGGGTTTGAAAATATGTCCACACATTTTTAAATACTCCTCCCTTCAAAATGGGGAGCCTACTTCCCATCCTCTTTAACGAGAAGAGATTGGGCTGGACTTGCGGACCCTTCTAACAAGCTGAGTGAAGTGGAGGTGACAGTGGTTGATCTTGGAGACTGGGTCATAAAAATGCATTGTGGTTTCCTTCTCTCTCTCTCCCTCCCCGCCCCCTCATCAGTCACTTGCTCTGGGGAAGCCAGGAGCCATGTCACAAGGACACTCACCTGTGAAGTCACATGGCAGGGAACTGAGGTTTCTGCTAGCAGCCGTGTGAGTGGAAGTGGATATTCCGGCTTTAGTCAAGCCTGGAATGATGGCAGGTTCTACCAATGTCCTGGCGGCAGCCTCTTGAGAGACCCTGAGGCAAAACCACACCGTTCAGCTGCGCTTGAATTCCTGACCCACAGGAACTAGGAGACAACCAGTGTTTGCTGTTCTAAGCCACTGAGTCCGCGGGTAATTTGCTATTGAGCCATAGATAAACAATATAGTCACTGTCACAAAGAGACAGAGAAGTACAGGAACGGGACTTCCCTGGCGGTCCAGTGGTTAAGACTCTACGCTTCCAATGCAGGGGGCGCGGGTTCGATCCCTGGTGGGGGAACTAAGATCTCACGTGCCGTGCAGTGTGGGAAAAATAAAAAATAAAAAAAAGGACAGGGGCTCCAATCATCTAGTTTATTTCTGTCTCATGAATATTCCAAAGAAAGGAGGTGGGTTCTGCTTCCCGAGGCCATCAGAGACCCGGGTTCCTTTCTCTCGGTGTTTGGCCACATCCTAAGATACGTTCCTTGTTCATATGGGGAAGCTGACTTACCAGTTACACAGCTGATGTTTTAACCCCAAGGGAGGGGATGAAAGAGTGGAAAGACAGCATTTTCCTTGTAGGAATTCAAGTTTTAACTTTTGTTCCCATTCCACTGGTGAGAGCTTAGTCACAGGGTCACACCTATTTGCAAAGAAGCCTGAAGAATGGAGGCTCCCGCTGGACAGTCGGGCTGAAGCTCGGGCATGTCTGTGATAACAGGAGGAAGTGGAGGATGGAATGTGGTGGATGGAGGCCTAGGAACACCCCTATCCCCAGTCCCAGTGTTGGCACCTTCTCTGTGGCTTGCAGTGACACTTTTCCAAGGCTCAGTTTTCTCATTTATAAAATGAAGGATTGGGGACTTCCCTGGCGGTCCAGTGGTGAAGACTCCACGCTTCCACTGTGGAGGGCTCAGGTTCAGCCCCTGGTTGGGGAACTAAGATCCTGCATGGCGCTGCCAAAATAAAAAAAAACAAAACAAAAAACGATTACTGCACATGATGTTTCTAACCTACTTTATTATTATTATTTTACTTTTCATTTTATGTTGGCGTAGAGTTGATTAACAATGTTGTGTTAGTTGCAGGTGTACGACAAAGTGATTTGGATACCCATAGACAGGTATCTATTCGTTTTCAAATTCTTTTCCCAATTAGCTAACCTACTTTTAAAAAAAATTAAAAATACAATGAAGGATTGGATAAGCTTAGTGGTTTTCAATTTTGTGTGTGTGTGGCAGAATGTTGTTTATTAAATAATATTTAAAAAGACACTGCATGGATTAGAGATATAAAAACAGAGCTGATGTGTTTGAATCATGTGGGGTTTCTGTCTCTACTCTCCACTCCCCTCACCCCATCAGTGGCCCCATGGAAAGCTATTTCAAGCACTAGAGCTCTCTGAGGCACGATCAGTCTCACCGAGTGAGAAGTTCTCCTGGCTTCCTTCCAGTTCTGGTATTTTTGAGGCTCTGATCACTCACCTGTGTTCCCTGCCCTGGGCTGGCGCATAGCCCTGTCCTGCTTGGCAGCTGGGGGCTTGTACCCGGCATGTATTGGCGGAGGAAGATGGAATGAGCCCTTGCCCTGGGTCTCCAGCCTCACCTCATTTCCTTTCATCCCTTTTCTGATCTTGCGACATAGCTCTCCTTTCTCCTAAGGCAAGTGAGGGTCCCCCGTCCCTGGACCAGGGGTCTAGGTGCCCGCCGTGGAGCTCAGGAGTGTTCCGAGGTGCCGGTACACCACCACCGTAGGTGGCCTCGTGCTCCACCCCTTGGATGGGGAAGTGGAAATTCTCAGAGCACACGGGCTCCCTCCCCAGGCTAAGACTTTTGCTAACCCTCTTGTCTCTTCTGGGCTGCCATTGGCCTCATCTGGATTAGGAGCTCAGGCTCTGTCAAGGTTATAGACCGAGAATGTGGACTTGCTCAGCCCTGACCAAGTTTGTGAGTGACCCCCAGGGACCAAAAGGGGACACGCCTCCCCCCTCTGATTTTTCCCTACCCCAATTATCCTCAGAATTCTCAAGAATACAGACTGCCAGGGGGAAAGTTACCTAGGGGGAGGAGAGTTCCTTTCTTTTTTTTTTTTTTTTAATTTTTATTTATTTATTATTTATTTTTGGCTGCGTTGGGTCTCCGTTTCTGTGCGAGGGCCCTCCCCAGTTGCGACAAGCGGGGGCCACTCTTCATCGTGGTGCGCGGGCCCCTCACCGCCGCGGCCTCTCCCGCTGCGGGGCACAGGCTCCAGACGCGCAGGCTCAGTAGCTGTGGCTCACGGGCCCAGCCGCTCCGCGGCACGTGGGATCCTCCCAGACCAGGGCCCGAACCCGTGTCCCCCGCACTGGCAGGCCGACTCTCAACCACTGCGCCACCAGGGAAGCCCGAGAGTTCCTTTCTTTTAGTTCATGACCATCAGAAGCTGGCTCTTCCACAGATAAACATTTCCCTCCCTGCTCCCTGAGGTTCCTTCCAGAGAGTCTGCCACCTTCTCCCAGGCTGGTTCCAGATGCTCAAGGGGAATTTGATAGAGGCCTTAAGGAACAATCCCAGGCTATTCAGAAGACCAGTAACCACTGCCCACAAACAACATTCTAAGAATGGCTGGGACAATCCCACTCCTGGGCATATATCCGGAGGAAACCATAGTCTGAAGAGATACACGCACCCCAGTGTTCATTGCAGCGCTATTTACAATAGCCAGGACATGGACGCAACTTAATGTCCATAGATGGGTGAATGGATAAAGAAGATGTGGTACATATATACCATGGAATATTACTCAGCCATAGAAAAGAATGAAGTGATGACATTTGCAGCAACATGTATTGCCTAGAGATTATCAAACTGAGTCTAGTAAGTCATACAGAAAGACAAATATATGATATCACTCATGTGGAATCTAATTTTAAAAAACAATACAAATGAACTTATTTGCAAAACAGAAAGACTTACAAATATTGAAAACAAACTTATGGTTACCAAAGGGGAAACGTGGCAGGGAGGGATAAATCAGGAGCTTGGGATGAACACACACACGCTACTATATAAGATAGATAACCAACAAGGACCTACTGTATAGCACAGGAAACTCTACTCAGTATTCTGTGACAACCTATATGAGAAAAGAATCCAAAAAAGAATGAGTATATGTATATGTATAACGGAATCACTCTGCTGTATACCTGAAACTAACACCACATTGTAAATCAACTATACTCCAATAAAATTAAAAAAAAAATTTATCTTAAAAAAAAAAAGAAGAATGGCTTGGGGCGGGGTGGGGACTGGGAGAAGATGAGGGCCAGTGGACCACCCCAGGCTTCTTAGGCTTCTTACATTTCTGGGTAAGACATTGGGACACAGTGGTGGAAGGTAGATTTACCCCAGGTTTGGAGACAAATGATCTTCAAGAGTGAAGCAGGTCCAGTGTGAGGAAAGAGTTATGGGCAGTGATGACTGGAGGGCAGTCATGTCCTTGTCCCAGTGGGACAGCCCCTGCTCAGACTGTTGTCACGTGCAAACGTGGGCTCACTGTCACTCTCAACATTTTAAGAGGAGCTGGAAATCCGAATGTTGCATAACACTTCCCGGTTATTGAGAGGTTGCACAGAAAACAAAACACCCTCTGCTGGTGGGTTTTGCTCTGTGATGTAGAGTCCATGCCCAATGCATCTTCTTCCCTGTAGTGTGTGCCACTAGTTCTCAACTTTTAAAACGAAGGTAGAGATTAGTCCTGACATTTTTTTAAACTTTGGGTTTATTTATTTATTTATTTATTTATTTATTTATTTATTTATTTATGGCTGTGTTGGGTCTTCGTTTCTGTGCGAGGGCTTTCTCCAGTTGCGGCAAGTGGGGGCCACTCCTCATCGCGGTGCGCGGGCCTCTCACTGTCGCGGCCTCTCTTGTTGCGGAGCACAGGCTCCAGACGCGCAGGCTCAGTAGTTGTGGCTCACGGGCCTGGTTGCTCTGCAGCAGGTGGGATCTTCCCAGACCAGGGCTCGAACCTGCGTCCCCTGCATCGGCAGGCAGATTCTCAACCACTGCGCCACCAGGGAAGCCCAGTCCTGACATTTTTAATGTCATGTCCCTCCCCGTTCCCTCTCCCCACTGGTAACCACTAATTTGTTCTCTATATCTGTGAGTCTGTTTCTGTTTTGTTCTATTCACTAGTTTGTTTCATTTTGTATTTATTTTATTTATTTATTTTTCATGTTTCATTTTTTAGATTCCACATATAAGTGATATGACACAGTATTTGTCTTTCTCTGTCTGACTTATTTCACTTAGCAGAATACCCTCCAAGTCCATCTATGCTGTTGCAAATGGCAAAATTTCATTCTTTTTCAATGGCTGAGTAGCATTCCATCGTATATATGGGCCACATCTTCTTTCTCCATTCATCTGTGGATGGACACTTAGGTTGCTTCTGTATATTGGCTATTGTAAATAATGCTGCTATGAACACTGGGATGCAGGTGCACGTGTCTTTTTGAATTACTTTTTTCGTATTTTCGGGTAAATACCCAGGAGTGGGATTGCTGGATCATGTGTAGTTCTATGTTTAGTTTTTTGAGGAACCTCCATACTGTTTACCATGGTGGCGGCACCCCTTTACATTCCCACCCACAGTGCACGAGGGTTCCCTTTTCTAAGGGCTCTGTTTGGAGCGATGGCCCTTCAGTGCGTGTGGTGCCCCTTCCAGCCAGCGACATTCGTAGCTGTCTGTCTGCTTTCTGGCTCCATCTGCTACCTTGGGGCCCAGGAGCAGCAGTTTTCTCTTTGCTGTCGCTCCCTGTGGAACTTCTCAGCTGGGATTAGTTACAGGGGGAAGCACTGGGCTAACATTCCTCCCTCTCCCCAGAGTCGTCAAAGGCCCTGGGGCCTGCCCGGAGGGTTTGAGTCAACATCAGGAGACCAGGGGGGGCAGGCAGGGAGGATGAGGGGACGGACTTGAGTTGCAGCTCCCCAGGAGCACGAGGCTTAGCCGGCTGGAAGCACAGGCTGCAGCTAACAAGAGAATATTTATTCTTGTTCATTTTCAAGTCCTTGGCTTGGGTCCAACTGGTCCACTGCCCAAGAACTGAATGCAGGAGGAAGGCTTTTTTTTTTAAGCATCTTTTTTTTAAAAAATATATTTATTTATTTGGTTGCACTGGGTCTTAGTTGTGGCAGGGGGCTCCTTAGTTGTGGCATGTGAACTCTTAGTTGCGGCATGCATGTAGGATCTAGTTCCCTGACCAGGGATCGAACCCGAGCCCCCTGCATTGGGAGCGTGGAGTCTTATCCACTGTGCCACCAGGGAAGTCCCAGGAGTCTGGACTTTTAATGCCGGTTTTGGAAGGTGGGAGTGAGACCCACCTGTGACAGGTGTCACCCTCATTCCCCTTGAAGGGTAGGAGGACTGATTCCATCTGTGTGATCACCAGGCTGTGCTCTTTCCTTCTCTCCCTTAACCCCCAAGACACACACACACACCCCTAAATGGTGGAGGTGGAGGGATGCACAGCAGTGTGATAACTACACACACAGATTCAGGAGCCAGAGCTCCCATGTTTGAATCTGAGCTCCTCCGCTTACTATTTGTGTGTCCTTGGGAACGTTTCTTAACCTCAGTTTCCCTGTCTCTAAGCAATGACAGTGACACCACTTCACAGGGTTTTAAATGAGGATTAAATGACTTAATATCTGAAAACACAGAAGAGTGCCTGGGCAGAGCCATAATATGGCTTTGTTAAATAATAATAATAATAAATGTATATATATATATATATATATATATATATATATATATATATGAATGATCTGCTCTATGAGGATAATCTGGAAAGCGTTCTTTGGTCAAAGAACTTTGGTAGCTATACATCTGTACTAGAAGTTAGAATTAAGTTCTCAAGTTATTCAGTTTGCAAGAAGTCTGAGGGATTTAGCCGAGGCACATTCAGACTACAAAAATAGGTCTGCGGCTGTGGGTTATATTAGTAGTGATATACTTACTAGGAAAAAGGAGGTGACAGCTCTACTGTAGCCTACATTGGTCAGATCATGGCTATAGTCAGTCCTTCTAAGAGCCTGAGTTATTTCTGGGTTCTTTTTAGTTATACATAAGTTGCCCATGGTTCTGACAGGAAATCAATGCAATCTAACTATCAGGTTGGCCAAAAGGTTCGTTCAGTTTTTTCCATAAGATGGCCCTAATAGCACTTAGTTGTCTTTAACTTCATTCAAAACAATTTTGTTAGATTGTATCGTGACAGCTGTCATATCAGTGTGCATTTAATAAGACTTATCAAAATTGGTGAAGTTTTGTGTAGCCATTTTAATATTGAAGACGGAAGAAAAAAGGCAACATTTTGGGCACATTATGCTTTATTATTTCAAGAAAGCTAAAAACGCAACCGAAATGCAAAAAAAGATTTGTGCGGTGTATGGAGAAGGTGCTGTGATTGATCGAATGTATCAAAAGTGGTTTGCGAAGTTTCGTGCTGGAGATTTCTCGCTGGACGATGCTCCACGGTCAGGTAGACCAGCTGAAGTTGATAGAGATCAAATTGAGACATTCATTGAGAACGATCAACGTTATACCACGCAGGAGATAGCCAACATACTCATAATATCCAAATCAAGCATTGACAATCATTTACACCAGCTTGGTTATGTGAATTGCTTTGATGTTTGGGTTCCACGTAAGTTAAGCGGGAAAAAAACCTTCTTGACCCTATTTCCGCATGCGATTCTCTACTAAAACGTAATGAAAACATTCCGTTTTTAAAACAAATTGTGACGGGCGATGAAAAGTGGATACTGTACAATAATGTGGAACGGAAGAGTTCATGGGGCAAGTGAAATGAACCACCACCAACCACACCAAAGGCTGGTCTTCGTCCAAAAAAGGTGATGTTGTGTCTATGGTGGGATTGGAAGGGAGTCCTCTATTATGAGCTCCTTCCGGAAAATGAAACGATTAATTCCAACAAGTACTGCTCCCAATTAGACCAACTGAAAGCGGCACTTGATGAAAAGCGTCCAGAACTAGTCAACAGAAAACACATAATCTTTCATCAGGATAATGCAAGACTGCGTGTTTCTTTGATGACCAGGCAAAAACTGTTACAGTTTGGCTGGGAAGTTCTGATTCATCTGCTGTACTGACCAGGCATTGCACCTTCACATTTCCATTTATTTCGGTCTTTACAAAATTCTCTTAATGGAAAAAATTTCCATTCCCTGGAAGACTGTAAAAGGCACTTGGAACAGTTCTTTGCTCAAAAAGATAAAAAGTTTTGGGAAGATGGAAGTATGAAGTTGCCTGAAACATGGCAGAAGATAGTGGAACTAAAGCGTGAATACGTTGTTCAATAAAGTTCTTGGTAAAAATGAAAAATGGGTCTTTTATTTTTAGTTGAAAACCGAAGGCACTTTTGGCCAGCCCAATAGAATCAACATTCATAGCGAAGCCCTCACTTTTTCCCTTAGATAAAATTGTCTCTCGATGATAATAAAAGTGTGAGGCCCCAGCCAACAGATCTTGCTGGCCTCTCATCCCACAAGTCTTGCCTGAAACATTGAGACCAGTTCTAATTTTGGTTGCCACAATTAGAAAGAGGTACCAATACTGGCAAGGCTGGGGAGGAAACTTGAAATATGACAAATTTGGACTCGTGAAGACAAGCATAGCTGTTAGGCTGAAAGTGAGGGGACACAGGAGAGTCACAAGAGCTGCCTTCAGACCATGGAAGGGCTGCCATGAGAGATGGAGCTAGATAAAGAACACATTAAATACTGAGTGTGCTCAGAGCTTCCCATTGCATATCCAATTAAATGCCCAGAGCACCCCTGCGGAAGTAGACAGACTATTGCATGTAACCGGGGGGCGGGGGGGCGGAGAGAGGTAAAGTGACCATCACCAGTGCCCTGATGGATATGTGCCAGGGCCAGGGATCCTAGGCTGTCAGATCTTTCGGCCTCATCTCACCACCACTGTAACGTGATCGCAGGATGCAAGTGTAATATTAGAGCTTTCTAATACTGTGTGTGGGAGTTATGCAGTGATTCCTGACCATCAAAGATGGCCAAGCAGGGACTTCCCTGGTGGTGCAGTGGTTAAGAATCCACCTGCCAATGCAGGGGACATAGGTTCGAGCCCTGGTCCGGGATGATCCCACATACTGCAGAGCAACTGAGCCCGTGCGCCACAACTACTGAAGCCCACGCACCTGGAGCCTGTGCTCCGCAACAAGAGAGGCCACCGCAATGAGAAGTCCGTTCACCACAACGAAGTGTAGCCCCCGCTCACCACAACTAGAGAAAGCCTGCGCTCAGCAACGAAGACCCAACGCAGCCAAAAATAAATAAATAAATTTATTTAAAAAAAAAAAAGATGGCCAAGCAAATTAATGCTTGATAACTATCGTCAAGTGATTTATTGAAAAGGCGACATATTTATGCCCTGTTGGAGAGTGGAAATCGTTCATCTGTGAAGGTGACTTCTGGCTTTGAGATTCTGAGTTTCTGCACTTTGGGGTAGAATATACACTTTAGATATATTAAGTGATTTTTTTCCCCCTGTATTTTTCATTTCCTCTTACATCCTATCCCGTTCTCCCACTCATGTGGATATTCTGTTCTGGGAACATACCTATTTTATTTTATTTATTTGGCTGCAACGCGCGCGGCATGCAGGATCTTAGTTCCCGGGCGGGAATCGAACCTGTGCCCCCTGCAGTGGAAGTGGGGAGTCTTAAGTGCTGGACCACCAGGGAAGTCCAACACACCCTTTTCAAAAAGAGGGATGTGGTGGCCAGCAGTTTGACAGTTGGGATATAAGATCACACTATTCTCTCTAGTGGTGGAGTTTATTTTTTACTAAATTTACTAAGGAGATTATGTTACACTCCTCAGAGGAAAACTTGGAAAGATTAGAAGAGGAAGCAATCACATCACCTCTCCTCCCCTCCCCTCCAGTTTCCTGCCACCAGGCAAAACTCAAACCCATTAATGTGGGATTTAGGGCTGGGATTGATTTAAGATTAATATTTTGCTCTCCTACTAGCATGGGGGACTTGATATAGAAATCAGGTTGACTCTTTGAAAATAAGTTATATTTCTTACACCCCTGAGCTTGTGAACAGAGACCTATTTTAAGCTTGGGAGATGCAGGGTGTGCTCCGAGTCCTAACGCAGTTTGCAAATCTGAATTTTTTGGTCCTCTGCTTCCCCCGTGTGGACATACACGGAAATAAGTTCAAGATACCACTTGCCCCAGGAGTGTGAAATTGGACTGGGGAGAAACCTCCCCTAGGAACTGGTGGAGGTGTGAAGGCCGGTGAGGGCTTATGACACTAGGAGGGAGTCAGGAACTGTTCTCAGGGGACAGGTTCCGACCTCGTACAAGCTGTCAGTGATTCAAGAGGCTTGCTTCGTATTCACCATTTTTATTTTTCCTGGAGACACTTGGATCCAGTAAGCGAGGGATTATCTGCAGGCCCCAAGTCATGCACCTCTGCAGTTCTGGGCCACGACCAGCACCCATGGGCGCCATGCCAAGCCTCCCACGCCTCTTCTTCCCGGGGTTTGGAGTAACAAGTCTGTGGGTTTCTCCCTTAGCTTTTCACACCCTCTCTTCACCGTCTGTCCCTGAGCTACCACCTCCACACGACTCGACACCATCACGTTTGTGTTTGCCGCATCCCTGATTCCTGGCAGAGGTACAGAGCAGGGCTGGTCCTTCTGTTCTGATACGCGGGGAAGGGGAGCACTTGAGCACAAAGAGGGGCTGTGAATCGCCAGGACCACCCTGGCTGGGATCCAGGACTGTCTTCTACCTGCAGCCTACCTGCCTCCTTCCCTGGCCAGCTCCCTCCTGGGTGACTGTCACACTGCCCAACCTCACCCCATCCCCCTCGACAGATAGATAGCAGCTGTGGCCTGGGGCCACGTCCCAGCCCTCTCAGGAGAGAATGGGTTCGCTGGGCTGCCTCCAACCTGCCCCCTGGGCCTCCGCTCTCCAGCTGGGATCCAGGGACCCACAGGCCTGGCCTGACCTCCCTCCCTCCCTCGGCCCCCTCACGCCTCCAGACGCTGCCGCAGCCTGCGGTCCAGGGCCAGGAGCTGCCTCAAGAAGCCCCTGTTGGGGATGATGCCTCGGTGGTCCTTGACTTTTCTGATGGCCTCCACGAGGGTGAGGCGGTGGTACAGCATGAGGTAGGCCAGCACCAGGGTGGCCGAGCGGCTCACCCCCACGGCACAGTGCACCAGGATCCTCCCTGTGAACGCAGACACGAGACACAGCTGGGGACCCTGCGGTGGGCTGGAGGAGGCTGGGGAGAGGGCCCCACGGACAGGCGGGGAGGAAGACAGGTAAGCAGAGGTGCACAGAGGCACAGACTGGTGACGGTAAGAACCCAGATCCTGGCCAGCGGAGGAGCCTGGACGGGATGAGATGGAGAGCCTGCAGCAGCGCAGAATCCGTTAAACCCAAAAGGGGCTGGAAGGGAGAGGGTCATCCCTAACGCAAAACCGAGCTTTGCACCGAGCAGGGCTTCCTTCTACATGTGCTGAGTGCGTCCATGGAAAACCCTTTATGTCTAACAGGGTCCTTCTTCAATCTCCCAGTCACTTTGGGGTGGATGATTAATAATATATTTTTTTCCTATTAAAAATTAAAAAAAAATGTTTTTTTGGCCATGCTCTTTGGCGTGTGGGATCTTAGTTCCCTGACGAGGGATCAAACCCGCACCCCCTGCATTGGAAGCGTGGAGTCTTAACCACTGGACTGCCAGGGAAGTCCCAATATATTTATATATATATATATATATATATATATATATATATATATATATATATATATACACACACACATATATATATACATATATATATATATATATTTTCCTGATCACTAAAGCAAGACAGTTTCAACGTAGAAATCATTAGAAAGTATAGAAATATATAAAAAAGCCAACAATTGAAAAATATATCGCCCATAATCTTACCACCCAGGTGCAACTTTCCACTCTCTCAACATTTGGGATTATTTCCTTCTTTTTATGGACTGCCTTGAAAAGATGGTTGAGAGGATAGTTTCCTTTCCTGAGCATTTTATCACATCATTCAAGTCTCTCTCTCTCTCCACACCCAGACCCCTGGGCTGTTCTCTAACCCATTGTCTGTTGGTCCTTCCCTCCTCCTTGCTCCCCCCCTACCTCCCGGCTGGCTCAGTGCCCGGTGGATGAAGTCAGCGGCAGCCTGGAAGTGGACGCTCATATCGAAGGCTGGCGAGTCGTGGGCCTCGACCCCCAGGTAGCGGATGCCCAGCCCCTCGTAGGCCTCGGGTGTCCCTCGCCACCTGCTGTGAGAGGCGTTGAGGACGTGGCTGATGCCCAGGCGACGGAGCTCCCGGTGGTTGTTGGCTATTTCCCTGCATTGAGGAGTGGAGGTTAGGGGGGCGCAGAGCCGGGCAGTGGGACCAGACATCCTTGTCGGTACCCTGACCACTGCCCGGCCAACATCGTTGGCTCCAGGCCTCCACTTCACTTCCTGAGGACCCGAGATGGGCAATGAGCCGGAGTCTTGTCCTGGAGCAAAGGTGGGGAGTCCTGGGGAGATTTTGCCTGGAGGAGAGAAGACTGAGAAATGGGCAAACAACAGCCATGATAACATATTGAAAGAATGCTCTGAGGCAGAAGGACTTTACTTGAGCTGTGAAAAGGACTGACAGAGGGTTTGTGCTTCATGTAAGGAAGTACCTACCAACGGTGGAATCTAGCTGGAGAAAGATTGGGGCGCCTTGGGAGAGAGGGACTTTCTTCACACCAGGGTATTCAAGTAGAGAGAGGAAGTCAATGGATAGGGTCTGGAAGCGGCAGAGGGAATCTGAACATTGGATGGGTTGTTGGACCAGCTCACATTTAACGTCCTGCTAAACTTTTTTTTTTTTTTTAAATTTTATCTTAATTTTTTGGCCATGCCGCGCTGCATATGGGATCTTAGCTCCCTCACTAGGGGTTGAACACGAGCCCCCTGCAGTGGAAGCGCGGAGTCTTAACTACTGGACCCCCAGGGAAGTCCCGGCCCCGTTACTCTGGACTCTCTCTGATGCCCAGAATCTTCTTGTGTTTTGCCAGTTACTCCACGCTCATGGTTACCCTGTGGCGGAGGTCACCTGCAGATGTTCCTGTGGCCCGTACCCCTCAGCTCAGCCAACATGATCATATCAAACGCCCTGTCCAGCGCCAACTCCTCGAGCAGAAAGAGCCCTGAACTTGAACCTCCAAGTCCTGGCTCTGCTACTTACGACCCGTGTGACCTTGGGCCAGTCCCAACTTCTCTGAGCTTCCGATGCCTCCTCTGTAACCTGGGGATAGTGGTACCTACCTCACAAGGCTGTCGTGAAGATTAAGAGAGAAAAGGCATGTGAAAAACTCCTTGTAGCCTCTAAAGCCCTTGGGAGAGACAAGTGGGGCCTCCTCTTTCTTTGACGCCCTTCTCTCCATCGACCCCACGCACCTGAGTGGGCCTCTGCACACTCTGCGGCTTGGCTTGGTCAACCTTTCGCCTCACTGACCACTGTTCCCGGCCCCAGGGATGGCCTTTTCTCAGGGTACAATAGGTGGAAGGTCAGAGAAGTCATCTAAATGTCCAGCCCTTAGCACTGGCACGCAATCATACATTTTGCTAAATGAATGATACGATTACTTGGACAGAGTCTGTCTGTGCAGAGTTGGGTCTATCAGTAATCCTGTCCAAACTCCCCCAAACCCTCCTCCACTCTGCCCATGCACCCCGTCCCCTCCATCCGCCACGTGGAAACAACAGCACAACTCAGCGCCTCTCTGCCACTCTTCTGCTTTCTTCCTGCACATACACACACACACAGACACTTAGCTGTGGCCCTGGTCTGCTGGGTACATACTGGTCTCCGAGGTAGAGGCCTGGCCAGACCTCGTCGGCGTGGTTACAGGCCGTCTTGCCCGTGTAGAGAAGCCTTTCCAACTCAAAGACGTTGAGGAAGGGATGCTGGACAGCTGGTACCTCTTCCAGGGCCCCTCTCGTGCGAGCAGGAGGCCTCGAGCCACTCCGGGAGAAGCGGGCCATAAATGTCACCGAGGCCCAGAGCCAGTTACCGGGGCACATCTTAGAG